>NW_015386338.1:1102173-1115811 GCF_001527695.2 Protobothrops mucrosquamatus
CCGGCTATTACGTCGGCCAGCTCAGGCAGGGCTGTTGATACATAGCAGGGAGCCAGGTATATAATCAACAGACCCACTTGAACCCCTTGTCCCCATTTCACCAGGAGGGACTCCACACCGTCTATCTGAGGCACAGTGGTCTCCCTCGGACAAAGGCTCTCCTTTATAATGGCCGCTACCCCACCGCCCCTTCCCCGGGGCGGTGGGGTAGCGGCCATTATAGACAGAAAGATACAATATATATAGAGAGAAACAAGGGAAAATGCAGTTAGATCAAAAGCTATTTCGATTTATCCAGTACTGGTTGTGGAAGCATTTGAGAAGCTTGCTTGATTTGATATGTTTAAGATCCACCCATTCAGGTTCGGAGGGGGGAAAGTTCTTCCACACTACCAGGTATTGAGGTTTTCCCCGGCGTGAGTCTAAAATGTCCTTAATTTCAAAATGTTGTTCCCCCTCAATCATGAGTGGCTTGGGTGGCGGCGACAGCCTTGGGTGCAGAGGGGATTGAGTTTCCAGTTTCAGTAAGCTACTGTAAGGACCTGCCTCAGCTATTCCCTCAGGAAAGCATGACTCAGGAAAAAGGCATTGTTTCAAAGAGGATCTTTTACTGAGAGAAAGTGATTGGAGAGTAAAAAGGCAGAATCTGAAGTTCCCGTGCAAAAGCATTAAGCTAAAAGTCCCATTCGTCAGCCCCACCCCAATGCTCCAGTCCCTCAGGAGCCAATCTGCTGGCATGAAGGTGTTATGAGAACTTTGAGCAAAAAAAGTGATAACTGGCAGCTTCTCACGTGCCTCACTCTTGCCAGCCAGCAGGAGTGAAAACAGATGGCCCCTGAGGATATTCCCTCCTCCCAAATTCCCATGTAGACAGATCAAAATGAATGCTAACAAATACAGAAATATCTCAATCCACACCCCATCATGTTCCCCCTCCCCTTTCTTATGGCAGCGTTCCAAAGGGACCTGAGAGCTACAATGATTTTGGCAGCTCAAGTTCCATAGTGACTTGGTTGATGATTCTTTTGACAGGAAAAGGACCTATATTTTTGGGACCTAGTTTTTTGGAGGGCTCTCTAGATTGTAAATACTTAATGGAGAGGTACACTTGGTCCCCTACTTGAAGTCTCTGGGCTTTGTTCTGCTTGTTTCTTATAAGACTCTCTTGACTCCTCTAATTATTTCCTGACTACTGGCCAGTAGTCTTGTAGCTGGGCAACCCAGTCTTTTAAGGAGGAAATGGAGAGGGGCTAGCCAAAGGTATTGGTGCAAAGTCCTGTCCCATGGCCACTTAAAAAGGGGTGAATTTGGTGTTGCTATGTACCAAGTTGTTATAGACTACCTCAGCAAATGGCAGGAGGTTGGTCCAATTGTCCTATTGGTAGTTTATGTAGCATCTCAGGTATTGTTCTAGCATCCCATTTGCATGTTCATACCCTCAATTCGTTTCAGGAACTGAGCCCTTGGGACATCCCAAGCAGCTTCAAAACCTCCTGCCAAAATTTGGAAGTAAATTGCACTCCACGATCAGAGATTGTTCTCTGCAGAACACCATGTAGTCTATAGATGTGATGAATAAACAGTTTAGCCAGAGTATGAGTGGAAAGGATTTTCTGGCAGGGCACAAAATGCACTTGTTTGGTGTTTCCGGAGCTTTCAGGTAGTTCTATTATGAAATCCATAGAAATTACTTTCTAGGAGGCACTAGGCTCTGCTACAGGTTGGAGGAGCCTTGATGTCTTTCCTTGCCATCTCTTAGCTGAAGTGCAGACTGGGCAGCTAGCCACATAACTTTGGATGTCTATTTTTAGTGACAGCCACCAGAATTGGCATTTAATTGGGTGCAATGTTTTTACAAAGCCAAAATGCCCAGTGGCTTTGGAATCATGGCTTTTCTCCAGGATTAGTAATCTTTGGCTTTCTGGGACATACAGCTTTGCCCCCACTCAAGCTAAGCTCCTTTGCATTGTGCATTCACTTTTGTGAGCTTGGAACCACTTGTCTCCCTCTAATGCCACTTTTAGGGAATCTGATATGCCATCCCCAACCTGGGGTGTTTTTTTTTGCCTGCGCTCGAGTGATGACTGTTGCTGTGAGTTGGTGGGATGGAAATGTTGTATTGGGGCATCCTGGACAGTACATTGGCTAGGAAGTTCTTTCCTCCTGGGAGGTAGTGGAGTATGAAGTAAAATCAATTAAAGTACTGAGCCCACTGGACTTCCTTGGGTAATAGCCACCAAGCCATTTTTAGGGCTTCTAAGTTCTTGTGGTCAGTCCACACTTCAAAAGGGGTCTTGCTCCCTTCCAAGAAGTGCCTCCATGTTAAGAGCACCCAGTGCACCGTATAAGATTCCTTTCCCCATACTGTCATTCAGTGTCACTCAATTTCCTGGAGGTGTATGTGCATGGTTGCAGGACACCCTGGCTGTTCCTTTGTAAAAGTACTGCTCCCACTGCCACATCACTAGTGTCTGCTTGAATAATAATCAGGGCATTAGGATGTGGGTGTTTAGAACAGGTTTGGCAGTAAACCGCCGTTTGAGTTTTTTGAATGCTACCTGGCACTCCATTGACTACTTCAATGGCTTGGGTTTCCCCTCCCCTTTTGTCTTTAGCAAGTTGGTGATGGAGAGAGCAATCTAAGTGTCAACTCTGAAATGAACCTGGCTGAAGCCATCTTGCTCATTTTTGGTTGCCACAGGAGTGGGGAGAGGAATGGGGAGTTTTATGCTAGTCTAAACATTTCTCTGTCCTGTGGGAACCAAGGTCATTTCTGTTTGTTAGACTGGGAGTTGAGCCTAATGTTAGAAAGCTTGCCAAACTGTTCTATTGGGAAACGTAGTTGATTACATAGTTTCTGAGGTGGGAAGTTTAAGTTTGTAATATTGTAACTTTTGGAGGGAACTTTAGTCTTGGTTTCACTTTTGACCATGCCGATACTTTGTAGCCAATAAACATGTTCTTGGAGAAAAATTCAAGCCTCGGAGTTCTGCTTTAATTGGTTTCATCTATTGGAACCATAACATTAAACCAAGACTCATTGAAATTTTAATACTTGGGATCCTGAGCCCAAGTCACCTATCTAATATCTGTAGGAGGATGACGAAGACCCAGGAAAGAATCTGAGATGGAGAAGAGAGGAGAGGTGTCTTCTGGCCTCAGCATGACATCGGCTGCCCGAGCACAGGCTACCGCCCAGGCAGAGAGTGGGGCACCTGTTGCTGGCGCACAGCCACAGCTCCAGACGATCCCATCAGATAGCCAGGGGCAACTGAAGGGAACCTTAACCCTGGAGGAACTTGGTCAGCCGGACACCACCTCTCAGTGATGGAGCACCCCTAAAGCTGCTGAGGCAGAGTTCCCACTGATTTCATCCCATGGCCTTCATTCACCTGTGCTGAGAAAAGTGAAGTGGCTGGCTGGCTGGGATGAATCGGGGGAATGGAAGTACCTGGCTGCCCTCCACAGCCACTCCACTGAGAGGCTGAGGGAGAAGTTTGACTGACTCAAAGTGGGAGAAGTTGAACCGATTACTCACCATCTGATCTCCGGTGGACGAGATCACCCAAGTTCTGTAAGTTGGCACAGCCCTGAAAGAGATCGGCCCCCTGAAAGCCTGGGAGCCCAGCTGAGAGGGTTTCACAATATGGCTGCCTCATGGCTCCAGCACCAGTGACCGGATATACAAGCCAACTGGGGATAATGGCCTGTAGATCCACCTCCTATCAAGCCCATGTTTAATAGAACCCCGAGAAGCTGTCTTTCTTCCTGAACCAGGTATGGGCTCACCTGAACTGGTATGCTCAGGCTTACCCTGACAGGGCTGGAATGGTTGATGCCATGGCAGCGAACCTAGAGGGGGAAGCAGCCGAGTGGGTGATCACCCTACATGATGAACAGGCGCCAGAACTCTGGAACATCAATCTGTTCATGGATGAGCTGAGAGCTAGGTTTGAAGATGAGTCTCAGGCCCTGCAAGCCATCCATGATCTGAAGCAGAGAGGAAGACCAGCTAAAGATTACATCCGAGAGTTTCAGAAGGTGTATGGCAGGCTTAGACAGTGGCCGGAGTGCTTGCTAATCCACCACTTCAGAGTGGGGTTAGACTGTGATTTGTTCCAAGTTTGCATCTACCGAGAAATCCCCAATCAGCTTTGTGGCTATAACCTTGGACATCGAGCTGGCTATAACCTTGGACATTGAACTGGACCGTCACCCAAAGCCTACTACTTCTGAGTTCAGGCCAAGGCATGTCCAGGAGAGACAACAAGTGACCCGACATCCCCAAGCTACTGCCACTGCTGGTTCCTTTCAAGCACCAGCAGGGACTCCAAACAAGTGTTTTCGGTATGGCCAAGTAGGACACTGAGCCACTGATTGTCTGGTCCCATTTCCCCAAGCCAAGAGTGCACCTGCCACCACCGCAAAACCAAAGAGAAAGCCTCATTCTGTGCAGGAAAAGACAAATTGGGCCAGCCAAGACCAAGCTGTCAGGATCACTTCTCTGCCCCAGGAAGAAGCAGAACCTCTGCCTGAGCGACTCCCAATGCCAGCACCATAAGACAGTGACAATGAGAGGGAAGATGACCCAATGGTAAGTCAACCCATCCTGCCTTTTACCATTTCCACGAAAATCATAGTACCCAAGACAGGAGCCCAAATGAACTTAAGCGTCTTAATCAACTTGGGTTGCACCAGATGAATAATCAACCTCCCTAAAATGCTAAAGCTAGGAATTTGTGCTAAACTACAGCTCCTAGCCATGAGGCTCGAACAGGCAGATGGGTCTCTCATTGGGGGAGCGCCTGCCTTGTATCTAACCGAGACAGTGCATTTAGAGATGGGGGAGCACTGGGAAATCATTTGCTTCATAGTGGTCCCTAAAAATGACTGAGGCTGTCGTTCTTGGATTAGCTTGGCTCGATAAATGGTGCCCCTTGATTTGGTAGGAGGATGGAGTGAGAACATTAAGGTTAGCAACGGGACCCCTTCCTCCTACCACACCCAGTGAAATGCAAGGAGCTGTCACTACTGAAGACTAGGGACACTCCCCTGAACTATTTTTTTTGTAATATATTTTATTGATTTTTTTAAAACATAAATCACAATAATTGGTGAACAGTGTGTTGTCAGGGTTACATTTGTAAAACAATCATTAACAATTGATTTCTATAATCCATAATCCACATAATGGTTTTAGTTGATTTCCTCTTTTCCCAAAATATCCTCTTTTGCAAACATTGAGTTAATACAATTCTTATTGTTTTGATAGATAATAATTAAATATATATTTTTTCCCAATATTCCTGAAAATAATAGTCACATCAATATAATATTTCTTTTCTATCCAATCATTCTGGTTGCCTTATCATAGATCCTGTTACAGTCCTTATTTTAATTTGTTTCTCCCACCAAATTCTAGGTATTCTTATTGGTTAAGATTTTCTCAAAAATTAATTACATTTAAAAAATTAAGTCTATTTTTTCCATGTGAACCATCTCACACTTTTACATTTCTTAAGGAATAGATAAAACAATGAAAAAAAGAAAGGAGAGCAAGAATAAAGAAACATAAAAAATAACATACTACTTAAAATATATATCCCTCCTAAGCTAATATATATTTATTTCCTAAATGTCTTATTCTTTTTAACCATCATTAAAAATATGTTTAATCTTTAAACATTTCATTTAATAGATCTAGTCATCCAGCCCTTTAACTCTTATTCAAAACAATTTTTTTATCCATTATAATTTTCTTTATTTCAATCACATATAGGAAAAGGAGGCTTTCAAGGTGCTACTAACGTGGCACCATTTCCTTGAGGGAAGTAAAATGCCTTTTGAGGTATGGACTGATCATAAAAACCTAGAGCAGTGATGGTGAACCTTTTAGAGACCGAGTGCCCAAACTGCAACCCAAACCCACTTATGCATCGCTGGGTGCTGGGTGGGTGTGGCCTACTGAGTGAGCATGGCCACTGAGTGGGCGTGGCTATGGTAGCGTGGGTGGGCGTGCCAGGGTAGGCATGGCCACCTTGATGTTTCTCCTGGATGCCTGTGGGAGCCGGGCAGGGTTGGGGGAGATCCAGGGGTTCTCTGGTGGGTGGGGCAGTGGGCAGGAGGCTTGTCCTTCAGGGTGAGGCAAGGGAAAGGAGGGGGCAGGGCAGGGGTGCCATTGCTGTGGGCCAAGGCAAGGCAAGGCGAGGCAGGGGCCAGGGCTGGTTGCAGACAAAGGGGGGCTCTGATGAGGAAGAGGAGGTAGAGGAAGAGGGTTTAAGCAAGCTTAGAAACTGGAGAGGGGATCCCCCCCCAAAAACAAAGGTGCTTTGGGGTTAATCTCAAAGCACGACAGAAGAGACCAAAAGCTGCTGCAACCACCCAGCAGACGAGAGGGGAATAAAAACCAAACAGCCCCCCCACCAATCCTCAACAGAAACTGACAATGGCACTTAAAAAAGTGACTTAAGGCCATTTTTCACACTGTGGCGCATGCCCACCTCTCGCTGCTGCCATGAGGGTGGGCAGCCGGTGTGAACGCTGCCTCGTTGAGGCCTGCTGAGGCCAGTGAGCAACTGAGGCAGCTCCACACACCTGGCTGCCCCCTCCTCCACTATGTGGCTGGCTAGCCTGACAATGTAGGGATCATTGCTGGTGCTCTGCCATTCCTGCCATCACCACCACCATTGCCTGCATCATCACCGCCATTGTCTGCATCACCGCTGCCATTTCCTCCATTGCTGCCACCATTCCCGCCATTGCCTGCATCGCTGCCATTCCCATCACTACCGCCATTCCTGCCTCTGCCATTGCCTGCGTTGCCACCGCCATTGCCTGCATCTCTGTCACCATTCCTGCCATCACCAGCACCATTCCCACCATTCCCGCCTCCGCCATTGTCTGCGTCACCACTGCCATTGCCTGCATCTCCGCTGCCATTCCCACCATCTTCACCACCATTTCCGCCTCTGCCATTGCCTGCGTCGCCGCCATGTTGAGGAAGAGGTCCCCGGCCTGGCCATGTAAAGCAGCTCGAGGCTTTGAACTGCCACCCCAGAGGATGTCTTGGGTACCTGGCTCACATGTTGAGGAGGGAAACTGGTGGCGCAGAAAGAGGCCAACCCTCACGCATGGCAACTGCGACGCTGCTGGTTCCAGCCTCAGCCGGGCGGTGCGCTGGCTGCGCTCAGGATGCCTGGAGCGAAGAATGCCTATGGCGGCAACCCACTTTCCACCTTTGCGGTTGCAGAAGTTTCCCTCCAATCAGTCCGACGCACCCAAAGGGGAGAGGGGTGGGAGCCTCCGGGCAGAGGCCGCAAAAGGAGGAGGACCCCGGAGTGGGCAGCATGGGGCCACAGGGTGGGATGATCTGCTGATTCCCCGCCCAGCAGGTGGGATCACAGACCGGCCGAGGGCAGGGAAGCTGTTGTCCTGGCTTCAGCTGGGCGGCGTGATGGCCGCTGGGCGGAGGCTGCAAAAGGAGAGGACCCTGGAGCAGGCAGCGCGGGACCGTGCGGCGGGATGATCCACTGATTCCCCACCCAGCAGGTGGGATCACAGACCGGCAGAGGGCAGGGAAGTTGTTGTCCCCGGCTTTGGCCAGGTGGTGTGCTGGCTGCCAAGCAGAGGCCGCGAAAGGAGAGAACCCCGGATCAGGGAAGCCATCGTCACAGTGCCAGGAGTCACACCTCACCACCGAGGAGGATGGAGGAGGAGGGCTGGTCAGGGACGGCCTGGTGGCAGGTGCAGCGCTGCCCATGGGGGGAATCTGACCAGCCCCAGCCTTCCCCCCATGCTCCCACAGAAGGGCTGGCTGGCTTTGGCATCACGTGGGCAGGCCTGGCCACGCATCTGCCCAGCAGCACTGGAGGGCCTGGCCTTCCTTCCTTCCTTCCTTCCTTCCTTCCTTCCTTCCTTCCTTCCTTCCTTCCTTCCTTCCTTCCTTCCTTCCTTCCTTCCATGTCCTCCTTTCCCCGCTAGCCTTCTGCAAAGCGCGCAAATGGATGCCGTGTCCTTCTTGTCTTCTCCAAACTCACACCCACCATCATTTCCAAAGGGTGTCTGCTCGCTCACTTGCTCTCTTGCTGCACTCCCGCCAAAACCTGCTTTTATACTGGTTCCCCTCTCCCCGCCCAGCTCTCGCAGCTGTTCCCGTGAGAGCGTTGCTTAATTCAGTTTTTCTGCCCTCTCCAGTTCCCACTAGTCAGGCGCATGTGAATAGAAAGGACTCTGCGTGCCCAGTGTCGCATGCATGCCATAAGTTCACCACCACAGACCTAGAGGCACTAAAAACCCCTCAAAAGTTGTCCCCCAAACAAATCTGTTGGGCACAGTACTTTAATCATTTCAATTTCACTTTGAAGCATTTCCCTGGGAGGGAAAATTTCTTGGCTGATGCCTTGTCTAGGATGCCCCAGTTCAAAAGCTGCCAGGAGGACATTGTAAATTCTATTATTCCACTACCACAATCAGCGTCACAAGTAAGTACTAGGGGCCAGGCACACACTCAGTCTGCTGAGCCAGATAGCCCTTTGAGGAAAAAACTTAGGGAAGAATTAAAGACTGATGTTTGGTTCCAGGTGAATGATCCTACTGACCCAACGGGATGGTTTAGCCTGGAAGGGATCTAAATTGTACCTGCCCAAGACCCTCAGAATCCAGGCACTTCAATGCAGTCACAACACAAAACTAGCCAGTCACTTTGGATTTCTAAAGACATTGCATTTGGTCCGGAGGCAATTTTGGTGGTCAGGAATGAAAAAGGACATTGAAAGCTACGTGAAAAGCTGTGTCACCTGCACCACCATAAAAAAACCACCAGGAACACCCCCTGGATTGTTGCAGCAAGTATCAGACCACTCTCAACCCTGGGAGGAGATAGCTATGGACTTTATTGTTGAGCTACTGGAAAGTAGAAGAAATACAGTAATATGGACTGTCATTGATCTCTTTTCCAAGCAGGCTCATTTTATAGTCTGCTTAGGGCTCCCTTCTGCAAAGAAGTTAACTAAAATGTTTCTGAAACATATATACTGCCTTCATGTGCCCTAAAGAAGATGATCAGATAGGGGAGTTCAATTTACAACAAAGTTTTGGAGAGACTTTTGCAAGCTAATTGGGTCCACTCATGGACTTTCATCAGCTTTTCATCTGAACATACCCCCAAGAACCACCTGCCTCACAAACCTTAGATCATGGGTGATATTGTGGCAGGTTGTTTGGACTAATGTAAAAAAAAAGTTCTAATGCAAGCTGCAAAAACTTACAAGGAACAAGCCGATAAGAAGCGGTCCCCTCAGAGACCATTTCGGGTGGAAGGAAAGGTCTGTCTTTCAACTAAGTATTTAAGACTCAAACTGCCTGGTAAGAAATTGGGACCAAAATTTCTTGGTCTTTTTCCTATAGAATCATAAATCCTGTGACAGTTGAGTTAAAACTTCCTCGCTTACTGGGGAAAATTCACCCTGTGTTCCACTGCAGTATACTAAAGCCTCTTAGACAGTCGTCATTGAGACTAATCCCTAAGAAGGCATCTGGTCCTCTTTTAGTTGAGGGGGAAACTCATTATGAAATTGAGTGAATCCTTGACTCTAGGTTATACAAAGGAAAATTACAGTATCTAGTGCAGTGGAAGGGATATTCTTTGTCAGAGGCCACTTGGGTGAAAAGTACAGACATCAAAGCGGACCGGTTGATAAAAAAGTTTTAAGATAAACATCCTCAAAAACCCCGGGGAGATTCCTAACTTCACCTTTTGTTTTTCTACAGGATCTGTTTTCTCTTTAGGGGGGGTCTGACTGTCAACTCTGCAATGAACCTGGCTGAATATTGCTCATTGTCGGTTGCCACAAGAGTGGGGGGAGGAATGGGGAGTTTTATGCTAGTCTAAATACTTCTGCTCTTTAGACTGGGGGTTGAGCCTAATGTTATAAAGCCTGCCAAATTGTTCTATTGGGAAATGTAGTTGATTGCATAGTTTCTGGGATGGGAAGTTTAACTTTATAATACTGTAACTTTTGGAGGAAACTTTAGTCTTGGTTTCACTTTTGACCATGCTGATACTTTGTAGCCCATAAACATGTTCTTGGAGGAAAACTCAAGCCTCAGAGTTCTGCTTTAATTGGTTTCATCTATCGGAACCATAACATTAAGTGAATGACAGGATGAATTGGAGGTAAAAGTTCACAAATCCCAGAAAGCTCTGCAATTGTTTTCTAGTATGGGGGTGAAGCCCACTCTAGCACCATTTTGACTTTTTCGGGGTCCATTTCTATCCCCTTGTGAGAAATGCGGTAGCCCAAACAGTCAATTTTGCTTTGGTGAAATTTGCACTTTGAAAGCTTAGCATATAGTTGGGTGGCCCTAAGTTTCTTAAGTACCACTCTAACCAGTTTCATATGTTCTGCCATAGTCTCAGTATAGATGAGTATGAGTAAACCAGCACACCTTGTACAGGTGTTTATGTAGCACCTTGTTTATCAGGTCCATGAACATGGCAAGGGCCCCTTGTAGCCCAAAGGGGAGGACTCTGAATTGAAAATACCCCAAAGGGGAATTAAAAGCAGTTTTCCACTCATCCCCTTCTTTAATTCGGATTCGGTAGTAAACCTCCCACAAGTCTAGCTTGGTAAAAATCTTTCCATTGGCCAAATGGGCTAGCATGTCCTTCATCAGTGGTAGTGGATAGATGTTTTCCACACACACAATGTTTAGCTTTCTATAGTCAATGCACAAGTGCAGGGTCCCTTCCTTTTTCTCCCAAAACAACACAAGGCAGCCACCCTGGGTCAGGCCAGCTGCATAAATCACCACATGAGGTTTTTGTCTATAAAGAGATGCAGTTCCTCCAGCTCTCTTGGGGTCATCAAGTACAACTTGGGCTTAGGTAACTTAGCCCCTGGCAGGATCCATTGGCCAATGGTGTGGGAATTCGTCTGAGCCCCTCTTGCTAAACATGTCCCACAAGTCCCGGTATTCCACTGGAACCTGGGGATCAGCCTTTTTTTGTTCTTCAGGGCAGTCCCCATCACCTGTCTTGGTTTTGGGGTTGCTACGTTCTTCCCCAGCTTTAGTTCAGCCTCAGTTCACCAGATTTTTAGCAACCCCCTCCTCTAGTTCACATAGAGTTCCATTTCCAAAGCCATGCTAGTCCCAGCACCAAGTGTCTCTCCATGCCTGGGACCACAGTAAAGCTCAGAGTCTCTGTGTGCACCCCCATTCACATTCCTATTGCCTCAATAATGAAAGTTGCTGGGGTTCCCTCCCCTGCAATGAAACCTAACTGGCAGAATGCCACTGGCACTTTGAGAGGTCTAAATCTCACCCCCAACTTCTCTACCAGGACAGGGTTAACCAAGGAGGACTGTCAGGTTGGCTGGTTGGAGTTCTCTCACCACCCTTGGGGAATGGGGTGAACCTGATGACCTCCACATCTTCCAGAGTGGGCTCATGGGCTCATGGCAGTGACCTGGCAGGCTTTTTAGTGGGTCCCAGGGTTATCTTCTGGGCCAGTCAGCAAGACCTGCCCTCAGCAGCCTGGTGCCTCTCCTTTCTGCACTTGAAGCAAGCGGTGGAGCATCACTGAGGGCTCTGGGGGCTCGTCTTTGCTTTTGGGCTCTCCTTCTTCTCTGGAAAGGGTTGTCACCATCCTCTCCCAGGACAGTGCTTGTTTCAGGTGAGGTCAAGTTCTTCTTCCTCAGTCAGGACAGTCGTACCAGCCATAGAGAGTAGGAGAAGCACCCCTGGAGATGCAGGTGTTGTAGAATTTATCAGAGAGCACATCTATGAAACAGCCAATCAGGACTTGGATGTTTCTTTGTTATGCTAATTATAAAGGGTGTTGTAAGCTAAAGATCGGGGTTCCCTCTTTGAATGAGAGGAATCCCTTTTGTCTGAATATTCTGATAATTTGTAATAAAATGATCTTCCTGTCTCAGTTTGTCCCATTGGAAAATATGCATGCCGAGGCATGAGCCTAAGTGACCTTCATAAGTGATATAATAAAAACCTGTTATATCAGGAAACAGAACTATAGAAGATTTAACTTTTGATCCAATAATTGGTGATGATAAGATACTTGATTTAATGCCATTTACCATTTTTCCCCAACAAGTGATCCATATTTTTGCAAGTAATGCCAGCAATCCAAAATGATGACTGAGGATTTTAAGGCCAGTTGATTGTA
The DNA here is from genome assembly GCF_001527695.2 of Protobothrops mucrosquamatus. Classification (NCBI taxonomy): domain Eukaryota; kingdom Metazoa; phylum Chordata; class Lepidosauria; order Squamata; family Viperidae; genus Protobothrops; species Protobothrops mucrosquamatus. The sequence continues at coordinate 1,114,358 of NW_015386338.1, forward strand.
CATTCAATAGCCATCAAAGCCAATATGGTGCTAAATCATTATCATGTCTACAGGGGTTTTTTTTAGTGTTCATAGTGCTTTGTCCATCTACTGTACCAATAATCTTTGCCTTTTTCCATTGCAGGCAAGCATTTTCATTTTTAACTTCATTTGAGTGCAGAGGAGGCAAAGGAAAAGCAAGACTGGCCTAAAGCTACTCAGAGGATTTCAAGCTAAGATGAAATCCAAAGCAGCAAACATGCCACTCCTTTCTAGGGGAAAAAAAACAGCACATACCACTTTGTCTGGAGTAACTGAAAAAGCTCTCTTTTTCTCCTTCCTCTTTCATTCTCTCTCCAAACTGACTAACAGCAAGGCTGCTTTACAATAATCCTATTTTCAAGGTGTTTTCTTCTGTTAATCAGTTGGACAATCAGTGGGTCATTGTTTTGGTATCCTGTTACTTATTGCCATAGCAGGCAATAATGTCGCTATAAAATGCTTTGTATCTGCAATTTATTCCAAGCTTTGTTTGCTTGCAGAAATGTCAGATCTGCTTGATTAAGGTTAAGATATAGCTGAATTCAATACTGGATTAGCAACACTTTTGACTGTGGGTCTTTTCCCACTTCGCCTAATCATAATACAAACAAACATCTCCACAACTATTTCTTCATCTCATTCCCAGCCCACTGAGTGAGACAGATTAAGTCATCCTTAACTTTACTGTTTAAAAGTCTATAAAAGCTAACATGCATATGATTGCAAAGCCTTTGTATAATGTACAAAAAAGTGATTTTTACTTGTCCAGAGTCCTTCCAGCTTTTTCCTAAAGAGGAAGAAATTGTTGCACAATTCTGGAACAAATTGGCTCTAAGGAACTTATTAACTTCCTGCTTACATTTTATGAATTCCCAAAAAGTTCAGCAGGCAAGTTCAGAGCCAAATGTTACGGTTTTCACAGTACTAGACCAAGTAGGGAATATACCTAGGTATTCTTTGCACTAAGGGTAGTTTCAGTTTGTTTCTAATGGGGAAGTGGAACCAACTGGGCTATTTCTTTTTCTTGGATGCACTAGGTAAATTTTGGGATTAACAGACATATTTCCAAACATATTTGGAATTTTGAGTGGCTACTGAGGATATATTTCTAAAATGGCAGCCATAGGGTGGGAGGTAGGGAAGCTGTGGACTGTTGCATCTGACCTTTTCCTTCCTTACCAAGCATGCTGGCATTCTGATTTTGATTTGATTTTCAAAACATGTACATGAGACTTAAATAGGACACAAGCACTTTTGTAAATAAAGATTACATGAAAGGCCAAGTATTGCATTCAACATATCTAATTCTTGTTTATTTACTGTGGCAAGAATGTAAAAATGTAAATAGATGTAGCAAGACTTTGATTAATACAAAGGAAGCTGTTCAGATTTTATTTTATTATATTATATTATATTATATTATATTATATTAT
>NW_015386338.1:1116226-1117265 GCF_001527695.2 Protobothrops mucrosquamatus
TTATTTTATTTTATTTTATTTTATTTTATTTTATTTTATATTATATTTTATTTATTATTTTATTTTATTTTATTTTATTTTATTTTATTTTATTTTATTATTTTATTTTATTATTTTATTATTTTATTTTATTTTATTTTATTTTTTTTTATTTGAGATTTTATTGATTTTTCAATTAGAAACAATAACATAAATATGATGCAATTAATCACAATATCAACCAAAAAAATAACACTACTCAATACATTCATGGAAGTGTCTGGTGCCCCCCCCTGCACCCCCCTCTTTCACTTTCCATACCTTCCTCCTCCCTAACCTCCACCTCTCCTCCTTCCTCCCTCTGTCCTACTTCCCTTCCTCTCTCAACCATCCCATCTGGTGCAGTTGGGGTATCCACCGGGCACCTCCTTAAAAAAGTATCACATATATAAATCTACAATACATCAGTTTATATACATATCTATTCCCTTTCCCCCCTCCCCCCCCAGGACTTCCCAGAGCTGAACCAGGTAGTAAACACACAATAATCCCATTCTATCCAAAGGTCCTCATTATTACAACACACTAGTATAAACTTACTGTGACTCTAAAATAACATTAAAATTCATACAAATTTTATAAATATAACAATTATTTGTTTTTATATATGTTTATAAAAAAGAAATTTTTTAAATCAAAAGCTACATGATAATTATTCAGTTCATATTTTCTCTGAATATAATCTATCCATCTTCTCCATATTGAGATAAATTTCTCCTGAGAATGATCCTTCAGGTATGCAGATATTTTTGCCATCTCCGCAAAATACGATACCTTCTGTCTCCAATCATCCATAGTTGATAATGTCTTCTTTTTCCAATTTTGAGCAACTAGTATCCTTGCTGCTGTTATACAATACAACATCAATTTCATTTCTTTTTGATCCAAATTATCCATAATACCCAATAAAAATAGCTGCGGTGTAAATTTTATCTTTTTCTTAAAAATCTGTTGGATAATCCACCAAATCTTAATCCAAAAGGCTTTAACATCCCTGCAT
>NW_015386338.1:1119520-1158209 GCF_001527695.2 Protobothrops mucrosquamatus
TAATTGATAAGCTAACCATCTTCCAGGTTTATCTGCATTGCAGAATGTATTATGTTTCATATATTTCAAATTAACAGCAATTTGATCAGAAAGCAACATATTAAATTGTTCTTTCAACATTACAATAGATGCCTTTAAATTCTTATCCGTTGGGTTTAAGGAGAAAGCTTTTTCCTTTATTTTTATCTCTTGCTCTATAACTTTATACCTTTGTTGCTGATTTCGCTTATAAGCAGAATTCATTGAAATTAAGGCACCCCTCATTACTGCTTTGCTTGCATCCCAAACCATTGACATAGAGGTGCCTTTATTCATATTCAGCATAAAAAAGTCTTTTAAATAGTCTTTAAGTTTCTGCACATTTGCTTCATAATTCAATAAATTCTCATTTAATCTCCAAGTCCTTCTACTAGCTCCATCAATTGAAAATTCCATCCATACAGGACTATGGTCTGACAATATTAGTTATTAGTTTAACCATCCTTTGGCTTTTGAAGCTTCTGAAGCATCCCTTGCAGATCCACCATAACAGATCTTTTGGGCCTAGCCCCTCCCACTGGCTCCGAAGTAGTTGAACATGTTTGGGGCATAGCCTCCTTCTGCTGTTCTTTTTCCTTATGCTTGTAAGCTGCACGTGTCATTTTCTGATCTTTTGGATCATCCTTTGCCTCCAACGTTTGTAAATTCTGGAATTCTCCTGCAGATAGCGACATAGCTCCAGGCAAGTCCATAATCAGTTGTTCCACTCCTTCTTCTGTTCCTTTAACTGGCGATGTAAAAGATGAGTCAGCTTTCAGAATCGTTGAATAAAAATGTTTAGCCTTCGAAACTGTGTTGAGTCTAAAACGATTCCCAGCATATGTCAAGGCCATTCCAACTGGTATTTCCCATCTAAAAGGCACTTGCTGCTTCTTCAATTCTTGAGCTAAGAAAGCAAATTCCTTTCTTTTTCTTAAAATTTTTGAAGGTATTTCTTTCAAAAGTATAACATCTTGAGCAGCAATCTGAAATCTCTGTTGGTAGAAGCCTGTATAATATCATTTCGACGTGTCTTTCTAGAAAAGTAGACAACAACATCCCTGGGCAGTTTTCTCTGACGTGCGACCCATGAGTTGACTCTAAATATTTTTTCTATTTGTCCATATATAATTTCAGGATCGCAGTCAAAAACCAACGCTAAGGCAGCTGATACCTCCTCCCTCAGTTTCTCTTGTGCATCCTCCTTCAAGCCCCTGATTCTTATTGCATGTTCCATTTCTCTAAATTGTGTCATTACAATATCATTTTGAACAATCTCTATACCCTCTTCTACTTTTTCTATTCTCTCCTCCATTCCTTCCATTTTTTCTCCCACTTCTTCCACACGCGCCTCTATATGATCCATATGAAAAGCAAAACCTTGAAAAATTTGAGACATGTTCTCACACAATTCATCATTCTTTTTAGCCAGAAGCTCCTCTGTCTCCACTCTCATTTGTTGCACTATTTGTTTAGACATCTGCATCAGAGAGTCCTGCAAGTCCTTCCAAGTAATATTAGGTGGAGGAGAGGGTGGTGGAGTTTTAGCTTTCTGTTGCGTAGTTTGTACAACTGGGGAAGAGACAGCTGGCTTAGGTATTGCAGAAGCTACAAGTCATTTAGAAGCCATTCTTAGAATTAAAAAAGATCTTAATACACAGTCCAAAACATCAGATAGTTAAGCAGATTTTTCTTCAATTTTTCTTTGATTTTTTTAAGAAAATCTTTACAGTCTTTACAATGTAACAATCCACAACCGGAAGGAAAATGAAAGTTCCCCAAAACCGCCCCACCCCGCCTGCCCTGCCCCCACCCCTGCCCACCTGCAGGGCCACCTACCACCTCCACGGCCCACCGCAGCAGATCGCCCAGGCAGCCCTGCAGTGCAATGGCAGCCACACCCTTCACCCATGTCCCGCAGCATCATCTGCGCGTGACGGGGCACGAGGGTGGAGTCTTGTCCCTGCTGTCCAGCTGCCATGTCCTTGGCTGTGCTGCTCCGCACGGGCCGCACCCGGGGGTGACTCTCCTCCCAGGGGGGGCTGCTGGTGAGGAGAGGGCTGCGGGGGGAGGCGGGGCTGGGCCGATGGCATGCGTGCCCACAGAGAGGGCTCTGAGTGCCGCCTCTGGCACGTGTGCCATAGGCTCGCCACCACTGCCATATGCACTTGGAAAAGAAACAGAGTACAGTTACCTTTCTATGAACCTCTTGCATGGTTTAGGGACAAGCACAATAGTATTGAACATTTAGAATATAACAAGAGTTTTGGCCTCTTTACTGGACCATTATATGTAGGTTGGTGAGAGTCTTCATCTTGCTTTTTCTTTCTTACGTTAAATGCAGAGAGAGTATTCAATATTCAGAACTGAAACAGCTGTGTGCTGATTCTGAGCCAAGTCAGGTATGCAGAAATCTCCTCTAATTACAGATGTGGGCAGATCATGGATTACAGGCAGTCAGAGCATTCATTTCCAGATGTTTCCAAATTTTTGCTTCTTTAATCGGGTTGCAAAAATACAATGCATCTTTTTGTTTTGTCATATTTCAGGCACCCATTTTGTTGCATCATATTCTCCCACAATTCCTCCCCCAGCAGGCTTTGTTTGTTTTTTTCTGAAACTAAGAATTGAAATGGTTACTGTTGTTCCCAAAACTGGGTCTTAGTTTGGTGTTGAAGCCAATTAATCACACACCTTTTTCCAAGGTGTGGAAAAACAGACTTTTATTTTGGTACCAAGGAATAAAAGTGACCTCAGCTTTGAAAGCTACCAAGGCCCCGTTTACAGTTTTACAGCAGTTTTTATAATCAAAGATGATTTTCATACACCCCTCTGCCCTCCCAACACACCCCTTTTTCCCTCCCCCCGATAATACATGCATAACATATAATATTGATTGGTTACCTGGATTGCAGTCCCCTAAAGCTTTCTCGCTTGCTATGCAAAATAGCTAAATGTCACGCCACCTTTGCAAATCTTAGGTCATGGGAATCTGGCAAAGCTTCTAGTTTCCTATGCCAGCTATGTGGTTTTAACATTTCTTGTAAATGAAGCTCAGCATCCTGGCTAAGTGGTTAAACCTGTGAATCTGTCTTGCTTCATTGTCCCTGCAGCCCCCCCATCCCCCGCAGCCCCCCTAACATGCCAACTGTTAGCAAACTTGTGCTGTAAATCCCTCAGTGAGCAGAAAGGAAAAAAGCTGTTAAAGTTGTTTAAGAGTAAATGTTTCTTCTCAGAATTCACCTTCCTCACTCCCATGTCCATCACAACCACACCTGGGTCCTATCTCCACATATGACCCTTCTTCTGATCCCCAAGGCCTCATCTGACCCTTCATTACCATCCATCTCACTAAAGCTTTTATTGATTTAACTCCTCAAAATACACTAGTACTTCTTCAGCAGGCCAACCACTTGGCTCCACCCAGTCTGGCAATATTGCATCATCTCATTTGCCAAGTCCAACAGATAGACGGAGCAAGAGATAAAAAGGCGGACAGATAGATCTCTCCCTCTCACCACCATAAAAATGCTGTTCTTCTAATTAAACAAATAAGAATCAATCTTGGCTATCTATTGTACATGGAATGCAATCTGTGCTTTGCCCTTTTCAGTTTAACACAATCCAGTTCTGAATTTTGCAAAAGGCTTTGCATAAGTTGAACAGGTTGCATGATGCAGGAAGATGAGTGGGCAGAAAGCAGCTGGTTTAGCTCTACACTCTCCTCATGCATATATCATTTGAATGTCTGAATTGGCCTCTCATTTGTTTATTTACAATTTTTACTTTTCTCATTGGGACTTAGATTATTAATTTCCACTAACAAACATTTTCCTACTGTTGAAGATGAATTTGGGAGCCTGCATGTTTGTGGGGGAATTGCATTCTGAACATGGTTAAAATTACAGACATTTCTGAAGTAATAAAAAGAACTGCTAGCAAAGAGATTTATGATAAAGAAACAAAGTTATCAGAATATGTCCCAGAAAATTTAGTGCATTCTGAAAGTGCTACAACTATTTTTCTTTGTATTAAAAAAAAAAAACCTGAGAGAGGTTGGAGAAGTCTGACTGGCATCTAAATGGAAGATTAGGGAGAGAAAGATTTTTTTCTGGTTTAGATTCCAGCTTCAGAAAGTCAGTTATAAAAATCAACCTGTAGGAGAGATGGGGGGGGGGGGATATAGAAATTAAATAAATAAGAAGAAGAAAAAGAACTGGAGAAGATAACATATAAAGACCTGCAAATAGAAATAGAACAACTGTGGCAAAAGAAAGCAAAGGTAGTACTAATAGTAATAAGCGCTTTGGGTGCGACAATACCTCTAACGCCATAAAATATCCACATCTGCCTATCCCAGATCCTTGGGAAGGACTCCATAGGTTGATAAAAATGCCAGATCCAGTTTGAATATCTTGCTGACTATGCAACAAAAAGCAATATCTGGAACCCTTTTCACTTTCATCTTCTAACCTCAGTTTCTAACCTCAGTTTCAGTTCAAGATACCTCTAGACAGAAAATAACATGAAACACTGGTTTGGCCTCCAGCATAGTTTGATTCATATCCCAAAGTCATAAAAGTATTCAGAAAGATGTTTTTATTAAGCATGATGTCATTGTTCCGACTAATGAAACACTTCAAAGAACTTCCAGGCATTGTTTACCCTAAAAGCCTTTATTAACAGTGTAACAGATTGACGGCACTTCATGGATGAATGCCAGAATCTGAATTTCTCTTGCTTGTGTCTAACTTTTCTTGCTAAACCCCTCCCTTATTTTGCAGTCATAAGTCACATTTCCAATTAGCCCAGAGGGCAAAGATTCACTTCCGTTCCTTTTCCCAGGCTTTCCTTATAAATCTCCTCCCTTTCTCTGTCATCTGAATTAACTCTAAAAATACCAGACAGTTCTGTATATTTTGTCAAAGTAATAATATCTTATATTAACAGTGTTGACATCCGGCCCCCCTTACAAAAAGGACAGATCCTGTAATGTAAACAAAAGCATATGTTAATGACTAGTTTTCGGTTTGTTGGGGTATTTTGCATGAAACCTTTTGACGAGCTTGTCAGCTTTCACCTCACTGGATTTCACCCAGGTGGCTTCAGACAACGGGTATCCCTTCCATTGTACTAGGTACTGCAATTTCCCTTTAAAAATTCTAGAGTCAAGAATACGTTTCACTTCATAGTGGGTCTGTCCCGCAACTACGAGGGGCCCAGGTGCCTTCTTCAGGGGAGGTCTTAAAGTGGAGCCCTGATAAGGTTTAAGATTCTGGCATGATGTCATGGTTCCGACTAATGAAACACTTCAAAGAACTTCCAGGCATTGTTTACCCTAAAAGCCTTTATTAACAGTGTAACAGATTGATGGCACTTCATGGATGGATGCCAGAATCTGAATTTCTCTTGCTTGAGTCTAACTTTTCTTGCTAAACCCCTCCCTTATTTTGCAGTCATAAGTCACATCTTCCAATTAGCCCAGGGGCAAAGATTCACTTCCGTTCCTTTTCCCGGGCTTTCCTTATAAATCTCCTCCCTTTCTCTGTCCTCTGAATTAACTCTAAAAATACCAGACAGTTCTGTATATTTTGTCAAAGCAATAATATCCTATATTAACAGCGTTGACACATAATTTCCAAGGATGAGTAATCCTGGGTTTTCCTCAAGGCTATGGTGCTAGCAGCTAGACCAAAGACAGTGCCAACATGATCAGGAAGTTGCATTGCCACAAGGCAAAACTTTAATGAAAAAGCTTGTCCTTACTAAGCAATCATAAAGGTACTAGTAAGTCAAATTAATTACCAAAGAAATTATTTTTTACCACAGCATTGAAAAGTTGCATGGGTTTACAAAAGGCCTTCTGTTATAGCAACTGAGCATAAGTAGTGAAATTTAGATTCACCTGATTGAAGTCATCCAGGGTGCTAGTTATTATTTGCAATCCCAACATCAATACCATTTAGAGATACTATCAAGTGCTGTGAGAATCAGAAAGGAGAAAGGACTGTTCATTTCACATCAAAAGCTGCTTCCTCATGCCTTATTTCTTTTGTTTTCATAAGGCTCCATTCTTGGCATATTACCTTATGAACGGACACATACTGTTGTTTCCCTTAATATCCCATTGCTATTTGAAAGTGTGTTGGCATGTGTGTGTGCTGTGGAGGAGGAGAGAAAAAATGTTTTTTCATGTTAGTGCATTCGAAGAAACAACAAATTCAGTAATTTGTAAAATGCAGTTTATATTATCTGTTTTTCCCCCAACTGTTTTTTCTTTTCAACAAGCAAGCTCTTTAGTAAATCCTCTAAAGCAATCATATAACTATTAAATGGCTTCTTACTGGGTTTTAAAAGGCCAGCTAGATTAAAGCATCAGGAAATACAAGATGGACTCAAAGTGTATTCAGACATTATGTGATTTTACCCAATCATGATGGGATAAAATTAATGGATTAGCACTATTCTGGAACAGTGCTAAACGTATGATTCAGAATACCCTGAAAATTTACTAAGTAGAACAAGTGATGACTGTGGGGGGAAGCAGTTGTGAAGTGAAGGGAGAAGAAAACCTCTTCTTGGTTTTATAAATATAAATAAGAGGAGACTATCTGAAGATAAATAAAGCTAATGAATGAATCAATGGAACAACTTCACTCTACTTTTAGAAACAAGGGAACATCACTTTATGAAACTGCTTCAAAGGAAACAATATCAAAGGAATTCAAACACAATATTTTAATTCTTGCAAAAATCAAAATTTATCAGAAAGGTGGTGTGAACTTTCTTAAAAGTAATAAATGACTTAGAGTGGATTTACCTGCATTGATTATAAACTCCAAAAGCAAATATGTGTGAATCACTAAGGAAAACAGTGAGTGATTTTTTAAGACTGTACTTGAAATCATCATTTTGCAAAAGACTGGTAAGCTGCATTTCTTTGTTCCAATTCAATATATTTGTCAAGGCCAACTTGCTATGCACTTTTGCTCACAGCCAGAAACCAGAAACCAGGGACTAGGGAAGAATGATTGGAATGTATTGGTGACTGGGTGGGAATTGAGGAATTCATATGCACCATCTGTGGCCTGGGAGAATCTTGACACCTCAAGGTTGAATGATGAGAGCCTTCTGAGCTGAGCAGACTGTTTCCCAAAACAAAGAGATTGCACTGGATTGGTGGACATTGGACTGTGGGTGGCCCAGAGGGGAAAAGGGGGGTTGTAACTATGCAATTTTCATGTGAAAAGTCAAAACTGGCTTTGCTTTCTACTGTACCTATATGGATCTATCAGTAAAGTTATACTCTTGGTAAAATAATGTCCCAGGAGTTTCTTTTGCTGCATATGCAAATGGGACAGTTGACATTAAGCCAGTTCTCATAGTAGTAGCCTACCTGGATCTCAGCAGGAAGCCAACAATCTGGAGATGTCAGGAGCAGACAAAGATTCGGAGGAGAGGAAGAAGCCAGGAGAAATCCTGGCTTGGGAGACTCCAGCAATGCTCCAAGCTGAAGCAGGAGCACAGCCAGATGGTTTATGTCCCAAATAAAAGGCCAAGCAACAGCCTGGGAGCACGAGATAGAGACAGAGCAAAGAACCCATACGAGGGTCTAAAAGACCACTGGGTGGTGAATGTGAGCAAGGCAGCAGAAGCCAAGGACCCTCTGGGTCTCTCATGAGTCATCATGGTCTGAGGGAGCAGGTGGAAAATGAGGCGTCTGACTAAGAGGGACGAACCAGATGAGTGGAAGCTTCCAGTCACTACCCATAGCCTATCAATGGGTATCCCAGCCTTACCCCTGGGATAAGACCAAGTGGCAGATGTGGAGAAAAATAGCCAACCAGCAAGGATTATTGAAAGTGTTAAAAGCTAGCCCTGCAGCTGCGATTAGGAAAGCAAAAGCAGAAACCGCTAATAAACTGGAGGAAGGGGATGAGCTAAAGCCACTGATTCCAGAGGAGTACTGTGACCTAGCAGAGGTTTTATCAAAAAAGAATCAGACGCCGTCCCACCCCACTGACATACAGACTGTGCAATCGAGATTGTGCCAGGAGCCAAGCTATCCCAAACCAAAGATGTAGTCGATGACTCCCAAAGAAATGGAAGAACTTTGGGGATTTATAGACAAAAATCTAGCTAAGGGGTTTATCCAGCTGGCAAAATAGAGGATGGAAAAGAAGAATGGGTCCTTAAGACTGTGTATAGATTATAGGGGGCTGAACTGTATTTGTGTGGAAAACATGTATCCCCTCCCGCTAATGAGGGACATGCTAGGCTATCTGGCCAAAGGAAGGATCTTCACAAAATTGGACTTGAAAGAGGCATACTATTGAATGAGGATTAAGAAGGGGGGACAAGTGGAAGACAGCATTCAATTGTTGTTACCAGTTTTGAGTGATGCCATTTGGATTGCAGGAGCGCCTGCTATATTCATGCAGCTGATAAACAAGGTTTTGCATGAGCACATGTACAAAGGGGTCTTGGTATACCTGGACAATATATTAATTTATACCAAGATTGGTCAGGGCAGTACTCAAGAAACTACAGAAAGCCCAGCTTTATGCCAAGCAGTTGCAAAGTTTTCTCGGCTTTGAAAACTTCTATTGCCAATTCAAATCTACATTCACCCAGATAGCCCTGCCAATTACCAACTTGCTCAAAACAGGAGGGAGAGTGAAACAGAAGGCCAGTCAACCTCTGAACTGGTCTCTCGAATGCCAAGCCACATTTGAGAAACTAAAGTGTCTCTTTGCTGCGGAACCGGTCTTAAACACCCTGACCCAGATGAGCCTTTTGTGATACAGGCCAGTGATATAGCCGTAGGCACAATCTTGCTTCAGAAGAATGCCAAGGGGCAGCTGCAGCCCTGCGCCTATACGTCCTGCAAATGTTCTGAAACTGAAAAGCGATGGGCTATTTGGGAGAAAAAAACCTACGTGGTCTGATGGGCCCTTCTAATGTGGAGGCAGTTCCTAGAGGGCAATAAGATTGCATTTGAGATATGAGCCTGAAGCATTGAGGGCCCCTGGAAACTGTCACCTAAGCAAGTCCGGTGGGCTCAATATTTGAACCATTTCAACGTCACCCTCTGCTATCTACTGGGTGAAATGTTTTTCTTGGTGGATACTCTTTCCTGGATGACATAGTACAACAGTGCCCAATAGGAGGTTGTTAACTCCATCATCCCATCCAAACAGTTCACAGCACCAGCCCTTTGACGGGTGATGAGTAGTTCCAACAGCATACAGGTGATGTGTCAATGAAGGAGAAACTGGCTAGTCAGAGGACTCTAATCCTACAGTAGAGTCACAATGCTCAGACAGCAGGTCATTTTGGATTTGTAAAGACCCTCCACCTAGTGAAGAGGCAGTTCTGGTTGCCAAAGATGAAGAAGGATGTAGAGGCTTACAGAGCCAGCTGCCCTGTGTGTGCTTCAATGAAACGATTGCCCAGCAAGCCCCCAGGACTGTTGCAGCCAGTGGCCAACCCCACAAACCCCTGGGAGAAAATATCTATGGCCTTTATTGTGGAGCTGCTAGAAGGTGCTGGGAACACTGTGATCTGGACTATTACTCACTTGTTTTCCAAACAAGCCCATTTTCTGTGTTGCCCCAGGATTCCTTCAGCCAATCCTTGGCTAAGCTACTTGTGCAGCTTGTATATTGGCTGCATGGGGTCCCATAGCATATCATCTTGGACTGGGAAGTGCAATTCACATCAAAGTTTTGTCAGGAATTCCTGAGTTTGATAGGCTTCTCCTAGGGACTTAGCTCTGCCCATCATCCTCAAATGAATGGGACTTTTGAATGCATGGATTCAGTCCTGGAGCAATACCTGCAATGTTATGTGAATTATCACAAACCAATTGGACTGTGCTTCTGCTGTTAGCAGAAGTGGCCTATAATAACTCAGTGTATAGTAGCACCAGATTTACCCCTTTCTGGGTGGCTGCAGAGTTAGAGTTCATGCCTATGCCAGAACTCCCTCAGGAGAGAACCTCGCCAGCCTCATTGACCAAGTGGCTAGATACTTTGCAAGCCACATGGGTCACAGTGCGAAAGGCACTAGAAAAAGTGAGGGAAGCAGACAGGAAGAGGCACCCCAGAGGAAGTTCAGAGTAGGAGACAGAGTGTACCTGTCCATGAAGTTTTTGAACCTGAGGCAATCCTGCAAAAAAGCTGGGACCCAAGTACATAGGACCTTTCCCAATTGTCCGGATTGTAAATCTGGTGACAGTGGAATTAGAGCAGTCTAAAAGCCTCAGGCGCATCCATCCAGTATTTCATTCTAGTCTGTTGAAACCTTTCCATAGCTCAGTGTATTAGACCTACTAGGAAGCTACCTCCCCCTCCCATCCTAGTGAAGGGAGAGGAACATTTTGAGATCAAGGAAATCCTTGACTCCAGGTACTACAAAGGGAAGTTGCAGCATCTAGTATTATAGAAGGGATACCCTTTAGCAGATGCAGAGTGGGTGGTGGGAAAAGATATTAGGGCAGCTAGACTTATTCACAGGTTCCATAGTGACCCGATCGCTTCCTTAAGCAAACCATACACCTGATGGTGGAGGCTTTTAAAAACCTTAAGGAGGAAGAGACAGACACCTGCCGAGACAAGATCAAGGAGAGGCTGGAGAAGGAAGTTGGAAGAGGGGAGAGTGGACCCTCTAACCCAGGTATCTCTACCAGCACCGCAGACACTGTGGGAGTCGCAACTGCAGTGACCCCAGCTCGAGCCACACCAGCTGGCAGTGATGGGCACAGAGCCAGAAGGAGGGGGCCCACCATCCTGAGTGTAAGACTCCCCCTTGGCATGAAATATGATGGGGACCCCCAGCAACTCCTGGTCCATGTCCTGACCTACATGCAGGAGTATGGGTGAGAGCTCCCTAGTGAGGGCGCCTGGGTCAGGGTCATCACCCTGGCCCTGGAAGGCAAAGCAGCTTGGTGGATGGTGACCCTATACAATGCTGAGGCACCCGAGCTCTGAAACTTCAACTGATTTATGGCAGCACTGAGGCAGCAATTTGAAAATCCCTTGGCTGATCAAAAAGCCAGGGATCACATTTAGACTGTCAGACAAGACCAACACCCCATATTTTTCCTGAACCATGTGTGGTCACACCTGGACCAGCATGGGGGGATGTATGCCAATGATGAGGCCTGTGTGGACACCATCATGGTGAACCTTGAGGGAGAAGCAGCAGAGTGGGTGACAGCCCTCAACAATGAAGGAGCTCCTGAGTTGGGAGACTTTGATGCTGTTGTGGGAGAACTCAGGGCCCAGTTTGACAACACCATGCAGACCCGATGAGCAGAGACCGACATCCGCAACATCGGGCAAGGGAGCCAGCCAGTGACATAATACATCCGAGAATTCTGGAGGATCGCAGGAAGATTAAGGCACTGGCTGGAGCAACTCCTCACCCATTACTTCAGAGATGGCTTAAACTGAGAGTTGTACTACATGTGCCTGCCCAGAGGGATACCAGATCTGCTCCATTACTGGTACCAGCTGGTGACCAATGTGGAGTTAGACCTAAAGAAGTATAAAGGGTGCAGGAGCCCTGAGACTCGCCAAAAGAGGAGCCAAGAGAGTCCCACACTGAGTAGGAAGCCTCCTGACATGTCATCCTCCGCTCCTGCCCCTGAGGTGCAAACATGGCCTGTGTTTCTGATGTGGCCAGGATGGGCACAGGCTGCGATGTGCCCAGCCCCGATGCTCAGGGCAGCTCTGGTGGCTTTGACCCCTCTGAAACCCAAAAATCCACTCAGCAAGGTCAAGGAGAAATTGTGAGCAGCACACCAGGTCATTGAGGTCTCCCCCCAAACAGTGAAGGGGAGGGAACTCTGGCCGCAAAGGACTTGCCACTGAACCTCTGTGAGAGTGATAATGAGGGAGAGGATGACCCGATGGTTAGTGAAAACATCAGCCCTCTATCAGCCCAAGTGGAGATCGCAGTACTCCACTCGGGGTGAAAAAGTATTAAAGGCCCTAATAAATTCAGGGTGCATCAGGTGCCTGGTCAGACTACAGACCATACAAAAGTTAAGGTTGTGAGTGAGGAAGCTGCACCAGCCCACAAAATTTGAGCAGGTCAATGGCTCCATAGTAGGGGGATTGCCACTACTAGATCTATGCTATGTTGCAACTAATCCAAACAACAATAATCTCAAACCATGAGGAAATTAAATATAACTTTGAAAACTTAAATGAACACATCTCCAATTTAACTTTACAACATAAAATTTCTCAGAAAATAAAAATAGAGAGTGAGAGAAAAAACAGACAACAGATAGAGGTGAGAGATTTCAAGATGGAATTTAACAATACAAGAAGTATGACTTAACCCAGATGGAAAAAAATTTACAGGAAACTCTGGACATGTAAAATACAAACTACACTTTAAGATTACAAAATAAGTTTGAGGACAAGAAAAAAGATTTGGCAAAATGGATTTTGCCAGAAGAATTATGAGAACTTGAGAGACAAAAAATAACAAAGAAAATCAAAAAAGAAAAAAAGGAAAATATTTTCAATGAATACGAAGGGGAAAAACCTTCCTATAAAAATATCTTACCTGTTTTGCCTTTTGTACCTGCAACAAAATTTATAAGATTATGTAAAGATTCTTTGACTCAACAAAGCATATTGAACCGGAAGGATGTTGGGCAAAAAAAAAAAGAGAGGCTAAAGTGAGAATTATGAAATTAGATGATGGGAATTACCAGAGGGAGTATTTAAAAATTAAACTTTTGTTTGAATATGGTTAAAGAAATAGAAAGATTTTGAATATAAGTGAAGATTAGTTTAAGAGGAATGAGCCCCTAAAGTAATATAGTATTTTTTCTTTTGTATTTGGTTCTTTGACATGAGAAATATAAAAATGTTGGGATGGTTTATATAAAAGAAATATTTTCTCTGTTTTGTCTTTTTTTCTTATTTTTCTTTAAGATATGAGAAATGTAAAAATGTGATGGCTTGTATGACAAAAAAGACTTAAATACTTAAGTGTAACTAATTTTGAGAAAATCTTAACCAGTAAGAATATTTTGAATATTGTGGGGAAAACAAATTTAAATAAGAATGTAAATAGGATTTATGACGAGGCAATCAAGATGATCAATGAAAAGAACCTTTATATTGATGTGGTTAATTTAAGGCTGGCAAAAGAGAATATTATTGGAAGAAGAGAAAATCAAGTAAAGCTATTAAATAGACTATAGAATTATGGAAATTAATTATTATTGATTGTTTTTTAAACACTAACCCAGACAACACGCTGTTTACCAAATATTAAGGTGTATGTTAAAAAAATCAATAAAATATATTTGAAAAAAAAAGAGCAGACAGATAAAGAGAGGCGGAGAGGATACATTGTAGCAGCTATAGCTAAGAAAAAGAGGATACATTGTAGTGCCCACAGCTTCCCCCCCAGGAGTATGGCAGAACCCACAGGAATAAAGAAGAAAAAAACACACCCCCCAAAGCCCAAACTTGGCTTCTGACAATGTCCCACAAAGCTAACAATTAATGGTTCTACAAAAAAGCTATGATTCAAAAGTGGTGGGGCATTTTGGCTTCGTAGAAACTCTGTATCTAATCAAGCAGCAATTTTGGTGGCCATCATTGAAAAGGACATACAGAGCTATGTGGCTAACTGCCCCATTTGTGCCTCTGCCAAGAGGCGACAAAGGAAAATACCCGGGCTTCTCCAGTCAGTAGCAGAGCCCAAAGCCCCATGGAAAGAGATATCAATTGACTTTATTGTAGAACTGCCCAAAAGCTTGGGAAATACAGTGATTTGGGCAGTGCTTTTTTTGTAAAAAAAAAAAAAGGTGCTGGAACTCACACATGTCATACAACCCCCCTTGCCTACCCTACAAGGTTCCATCCAAAAAAGGTGCCGGAACTCTGTTCTGGGCGTTCTATGACAAAAAAGCCCTGGATTTGGATGATTAACAAATTTGTTCTCCAAGCAAGTGCACTTTATATTCTGTCAAAATATCCCCTCAGCATGTCTATTGGCTGCAAGGTGCTCCAGAAAGAATAATTTCAGATCATGGAGGCCAAATCACTTCATGGCTTTGGCAGAAGTTTCTAAAACCTTTGGGGACCACTCAGGGGCTCAGCTCCTCACATCATCCAGCTACTAATGGGGGCTGTGAACAAACCAATGGCATCCTGGAGCAGTACTTCAGATGCTATATTAATTAACAGCAGGACAACTGGATGGACCTTCTCCCTTTAGCAGAAACTACAATAACTCAGTACACAGTAGCACTGGGTTCACTCCATTTAAAATGACCACAGGACAAGACTTTGTATCTATCCCTGAATTACTTCAGACCATCCCATTAACTGCATTGCAGAAAGATTGGGTTGCCCATTTACAGAACACCTGGCCAATGATGAGAAAAGCTTTGGATGATAAAAAGTGCATTAAGCCAAAGAACTTTAAGGTGGGAGTCAAGGTCTATCTTTCTACCAAATTATTACAATCTGGACAACTGTCAAAAAAATTGGGCCCAAAATACGTTGGACTTTTCCCCATCGAAAGGATTATTAACCCAGTAATGTAGAACTTGAGCTGCCAAAAACATTTACCGTATTTTCCGGTGTATAAGACGACTGGGCATATAAGACGACCCCCAACTTTTGAGAAGATTTTCAGGGTTTAGAAAGTTGTCTTATACGCCGGAAAATACGGTATGTTATTCAAACCACAACTTAAGAATGATTCATAAGGCCTGTTCTGTTACATCTTTTAGATATCTGTTGAAAATCTCATCACTGTAGTGTTTTCTGGATTTTGTTGTTGCTTCTACTTTCTTTTCCTCTTCCCCAAATTTATTATTATTTATACCTGTATTTTNAGGCAAGTTTGAAGCTCAGAGGAAAATGCCGATTCCTTTTCTCCCTCGCTTTCCTCTCTGGCGACTCTCCTCTGCAGCGGAAGAAGGGACCCAGGTAGGCCGCGCTGTTGCTGCGGTTTCTATGCCTGCCCTGCCCTGCCTTGCCCCGCCACGTTGTAAGTCAAGAATTCGGAGGCGCGAGCAGGCCAGCAGCCGCTTCTGCGATTAGTTTGGGTAAGGCGGCCGCGGCTGGGCGGTCCTTCTCTGCCTAACTTTTATCGCTGCTTCGGTTCCGCCCCCGCTTGCCCTAGGGCTCGTGGGGAGAGCCAGAGGGAGGGCGCTTCTCTCCGCGGTATCCGGCGAAGTTAGCTGGAGGGGAGGGAGGCCCTAGGAGAGGAGCGGCGTCACTTTACCGCTTGTTCGTGCTGTATTAACGCCCCAAAAATATTTCCTTTAGCGGTCCCGGTGGAGTCTCTCGTGGCGCATTTAAAACGAAACTTCGTGGGTCGCGATTGCATTTGCCAATGCAGTGAACCAAGGAGAGTAGTGCGCTCTCAATTGGAACCCCACGAGCTTAAGCCAACAATTTCAAAGTACCGTATTTTCTGGCGTATAAGACGACTGGGCGTATAAGATGACCCCCAACTTTTGAGAAGATTTTCAGGGTTTAGAAAGTCGTCTTATACGCCGGAAAATACGGTAGACTTGTATACAGTATTTCATTGTAGCCTACTGAAACTAGAAATCACATTTTCCTTGCATCCAGAATCGCAACCACCTCCTGACCCCATTATGATCGAGGGAGAGAAGCATTTTGAAGTCAAAGACATTTTGGGCTCTCGTATACATTGGGGGAAAACCCAGTATTTGGTAGCCTGGAAAGACTCCCCCCACTCAGAAACTGAATGGGTTGACTCCCAACATATTAAAGCCCCCAAACTGCTTACAAAATTTTTGACTGATATCCAGATAACCCGTACTGAACTGTTTTGCTAATTGAGAAATTTTGTGTATCTCTCCCTCCCCTCTCTCTTTTTTCTTTTGCAGAATGAATGTCTCTGTCAAGGGGACCACAACTTCAGCTCTGCCTGGCTTGCCTTGCCACCTCACAGGCATCCTGTCATCAGAAGAAGGGGGAGGAAGGATGAAAGAGGGAAGAAAGGGAAGGAAAGATGAAAGGGGAAAAGATGAAAGGGCAATAAAGCTTTGTATGTATGTGATAGGAAATTGGGAGGGGGGAATGACAGATGATAAGGACCAGAGCAGCTGGATCCTATTTGTACCAGCATTCCATGGCCAGGCACACCGAGAAATATGAGGATTACCCCCAAACATCTCAGAGTTCTCAAAACAACTTGGTGAGCTCCAGTTGACTGGAAACAGACTGGTCACGGGGGGGGGGGATGGGCCGGTGGCAAACCTACACCTTTTTTTGTATCTAGTGAGTGTAGTAGATTTCAGAGCTGGCTTGACTTTACTGAAACCAATATACTTAGTAAAAGAATCCTTTGTTTTAACCCAATGGAGTTGAAGACTTTTCTTTCCTAAGGGATCAGACTGGGGCAAGTCTGACATTAAGCCAGACCTGCCCCAGTCTGATCTCTATGAAAAGGAACTGAAGAGTTTCAGCAATCTCTCTTTTTCTGAAGTGCCTGACATTGGGAAACCCTACTGGTGACTGGAAAGGGCTGGACTACAAACAGCACTGAGGTGCACAAGAACAGGCACTAAGCGCCAGATCCATAGAAGCAGGGGTATACCACACCAGACAGACCATGAGGTGCAGACTATGTAGTGAGGCCTCCAAGATAGTCTAACACATAGTAACAGGGTATAAGATGCAGGCAGGAATAGCAGGCAGTGACCAGTAGAATCAAGTAGCTGGCATTGTGTATAGGAACACAATGTATGGGCTAGATCCTCCCACATCCAGATGGGAGATTTCACAGAACATTGTGGAGAATAACAGAGTTAAGAGCCTGTAGGACTTCCAGATACAGGTGGACAGGCAGGTGCTGGAAGTACAGGTATGATCAACCAGATGTCATGGTAGTAGACAAGGATCAGAAGACTGCAGTAGTGATAGGTGTAATAGCGCCAAGTGACAGCAACAACAGGAAGAAAGAGAATGAGAAGCAGGGGAAGTACCAGGGCCTAAAGAAAGAACTGGAGAGGATATGGAAACTAAAGGCCAAGGTGGTTCCAGTGGTGCTGGGAGCATTCAGGTCTGGTCTGTGCCTCCTAAGCTGGAAGAGTGACTTCAACAGATGTCAGGAGCAACATCAGATCTCTCTGTCCAGAAGAGTGCAGTACAAGGAACAGTGTTTGTATGTGTGTGTAGAGAGTGTGTGTGTGAGAAAGAAAGAGAAAAAGACACACACAGAGAGACAGAGGGGGGGGGGGAAAGAGAGAGAGATTCTTTGACCTTTGGCCAGCAAACTGGATGCTGTTTTCACAGGCAAATTAACTTATGACATTTCTTTTCTGACAGCTTGTTTTTCATGAAAAATAGGATTGGTAAATAGATTAGATTTATGGCACATTTGCTTCTAGAACATATTGCATTGCATAGTCAATTAGGTTGGAAAGAGTCATCTCTAGATTTCTGTTCAATTCATTAAAAAGAAAGTCACGCCTCCCTTCCCCTACTGCCCCATCCCTTTTTCTTATCAGCAACTAAATCCTAGTAGTTCTCATAAGATCTCAAGATGAGGGTATCCAGCCAATTGGCTTTAAAGCAAACCATCAAATAAAAAAATAGGCATATGCAAATGAGAATCTTTAGGGAAGCAATGCTCTGCAGGAGGAAAAAGAAAAAAAAGACAATTATTTACAGAAATGAAAAAGAAGGATGCAAGAAAAGAGAAACTAACAGTGGGCAGGTCTTGCTAAAGAAACACACATGTTCAAGCCCTTTCCCAATATTCTGTTCTCCCAGCCTCCCCCCTCCTCCCAAAGCAGTAAGTCTAAGATGATTTGAAACAAAAGGAGGAGATTTTGAAAACTGAGGAAAAGGAAGGAAAAGCTCTGGTTGCTCACTCTTGATTGCACTTCCTGTTATGACCTCGCAACAATATTTCAAAACCTCCTGAGGACTGCAAAGTCCTGAGCTATCAGGAGGAAAATAAGTTTGCTTGCTACCCACTACCTCCCTCAAAGTTAGCAGGTAATATTTCTGCTTTGACTAGTTCAGTTAAGAAATCTTCTGTTTCTTGTTTCCTACCATACTTAATTGTACACCCCCCCCACCGGCAACCTGGGAAATCTACTCAAAGAATAATTCAAACTTGACAGGTGTCTTTTAAAGGTTGTTTATTTGTCTTAAAGTCACCTGAAGATGCCTGAAAATAAGGCTGATTCGCTTCCCTATTGGTTAAAAGTTCATTGGCAGGTTGATAGTTTCTAAGCAGAGCTCAGTTTAGTATCCAGTGAACAAGCAAAGATTATCTGTTGTAGGAAAAGTAACAAACATATTGGTGACTTCATGAAATTATCATAGGTTTCCTGGAATAATGCATAAAAGTTCAGACCATGGCAAATTTGTTCTTGAAGATGCTAAACAAGCCTCAAATCCCCCCCCCCCATGGTTTTCTATGATTCTAAATCTCTTATCCTAAGCAGGAATTTCACTTTAAACTCTTAAGAGTGAACTAGATACTTGATGCAATGTTTACTTTCCTAATATAATTTTTATTTTAGCATTCATGGAAGCAGTGGAACATTGTGGCAGAAACCATCATGAATATTAGATCTTGATAAAAGCTGATACTAAGGTAAAATAACATAAAGGAAAGATCCCTGATTAATGATGCAGATTTGAAACCGAAGGAGCAAATCTTTCATAAAGATCTGGTAAGTTTATTATTTTAATCCCATAACAAGATTTATTTTTAAGAGCACTCAGTACGATATGCCAACAAATCCACTCTAGCTTGAAAACTATATATTTTTCTTGTAGCATGGCTCACAAATCATAGCGAACTCAAAATAAATTACATTATTATATATAAGCTGTGTTTTATAGGCCTATTGTAATGTATGATTTATGGCTTGTGGGGGAAGCCATTTATTCAGCAATCTGTTCAATACTTGAAAGATATTGTACAAAAAAGTCATATGGTATTAGTAAAAGCAGACAAATTTATGACTTTGTTTCATGGTGAAAAATCATGAAGTCATATTGTGCATCCAAGCTGCAAAACACTTTGCAAGTAAGATAAGATAAAATAGATAACATAGGATGATAAGGCAAGGCAAGGCAAGGCAAGGCAATCTTTATTGTCATTTTTTTATTATGGGCACACTGGCCCACATTAAAAATGAAATTCTGTTGCCTGCTCTCAAAAGAAAATATATATTTACCCATACACATACAGTAACATAAATATACACATGCTACATATATATTCACAAGATTGATGCTATATAGAAATTATATATGCAATTATATATCCGAGATATGAAATTATATTTAGAAAAGCATTCAAAAGCTTTTGGGAGAGAAGTCCCCAAAACTGATATTGACCAACTGGGATGCTGACAACTTGCTCCAAATTATTGGAGAAAGGGGGAGCAGAAATATGTTACACTTCCTTTCACTTGAATGTCCTGATCATTTATTGACAGTCTTTGGTTCCAATCAGTTAGAATAGAATAGAGCTGGAAGGGACCTTGGAGGTCTTCTAGTCCAGCCCCCTAGTCAAGCAGGAGAACCTATACCATCTCAGACAAGTGACTGTCCAGTCTCTTCTTAAAAACCTGACTAGACTAACCTTCCTGACCCTGTCATCATCTAGATGTGATGAGCTATACATTTCATCATCTTCAACTACTGGTCATAGATAAAGCTCAACCCATCTAGAGGAAATCAAATTGGCAAAGTCAGAAACAGAGTAAATAGTTATGGCCAGCTAGAAAGCCCTAAAGTTATGCTTAAAATTGCAGCCAATGACATTTTATGAATAGGCCAGTTTGAGCTTTGGTTGCTTCGAATACTTGTGAAACTCTCTGGTATACTGAAGGAAATGACTGTAATTCTCCACAGACCAAAGCCCACAATCAGATGTTACATTTTCTTGCCTAATAGCAGTTTTGTGTGGTCGGCCTGTGTTCTTGGAAGAGTAAATGGGGCTGTTACAGCATACCATATATGTTACAGGGAAAGAACTCCTCCCTTGGGCAGATTGCCAGTGCTTGCTGCAATTGCACTTATCAGCTTCTGGCCTAAAGATGAGCACTAAATTGAATGAGACACAAGTCTGGCAAGAATATTCTTGAGGCTCCATGACTGCCATACAAAATAAGCGATCTCTGAAATGCTGAACAATTTCTAGTTATGACCAGTTCACTGAAATACTGAAGGGTAGGAGATGTTGGAAAAGTTCAACCTAGAAACAAACAGCTATTATGAAATATGCCATTTAAAAAAAAGGCAGTGAAAAGTTTCCTATATAATTTGATCATCTGAAATGCAGCAGTCATTTCGATTCACATAACCATGAATATTATCCTTTTGGGGGGCTGGCCTTATTCAGATGCTAGGATGAAACAGATGATTAATCTCTGAAGAGGAAGTTCATGTGTAGAGAAACATAGAGGAAGAAAGGGCTATATTGAGTTATAATCCCAGTTAAAAGTTCCTCTTTTCTTTTTAATTAAGCTTTTGATATACCTAAACATGATTTGGGTATAATTTAGTAACATTAAATGTTACTAAGTGAAAATCCTGGTGGATGAAGTGCCAGGAACACACTCGACCTAGCAAACATGATGTCAGAAAAGTAAAAAGAAAAATACCCTACAATAATACTACAACTAAAAGATAATAAAATACACAATGGGATAACAAGGATGCATTGCACATTTTTGTGGATTTGTTTAATTAGTGCCACAATAGTTAGAAACTCCCTTTTATCTCTGTTATATTCTTTTTATTCATACTGTAGCAACATAAAACATAGTTATTGGTTTTTCTAGAATTACAGAGGCCATAAGATTTAAAAATAGTGCCTTTGTCTTCTGGTTTCAAGTGCATTGAAGTTTTCACAGAGGAAGTAGAAACAAACGTTTCTTGAGATTTGTTCTCCCAATGCTTAACTTGTAAAATGGGTAACTGTTATAATTTTTATTTTGAGATTATTTATATAACAACTACTGTACATGTTCAGAATGATCATTCACGTGCCTCCAGCTACCTTTTTCCCATGTAAATCCTCATCCATGCAGTGATGTTTCAGAGAGCTATCTATGTAGGAATTTGCACTAAAATCAAGTCCAAGAAGTAATTAAATATATTGATATTTATATGTTTTAAAATAACCTATGTACTTCTCACTGATCGCTGATTCCTCTTTTCTCAGTCAGCTACAGTTCATTGCAAGGCTATTTCAGAATATAAAATTCTGCTCAGTTCCTTTTTATTTTGAGTCATTCTAGAAAATCATGATAATCCTATGACCCTGTCTATATGACACATGAATGATGATAGAAAGAAGAGAATTCACAACTCTTGACTGAACACAATTTTGTAAATCATTTATCCTTACATGTCACTACAAAGCTAAGGATAAAACATGCCATTCTGACAGATTCCTGATCTGAAACTGGATTTTATTTAATTCCATATTTTTAATAAAGCTATAACAGCATAAACATGCTAGATTTATTGGGCAGGATTATTTAATGAATGAATTAGGTAACCCTAAAGTCAAGACCAACTGATCCCTTCCTTCTAGCTATTTATTCTGTTCTCAGATGGCAAATAAATTTATAGGTTTTATTAGAATAAATATAATCCTTGTATCTTATTGGCTGGTTACAGGGACAGTGAGAAGAGAAGGGGTTGGGAGAAAACATACTATATTTTTCAGTATGCATCTTTATATTCACTTATGTAGGAGTAAATCTATTGAATCAGTCAAATTTATTTTTAAACATGACAGACTTTAAAACATATTTCAACTTTTCTTGAGTAAAAGCATTGGGAAAACACAAATGGACACACAAATTAAAAACACACATCACTATAATATTGTAGTTGAAATAAGATGCAGAAGCTTTACCTGATGGGAAAATTAAGTGTTGAAATGAATTGCAGCAATAAAAAACTATCCTTAGCTTTAATTCTTGCTATGTGCTAGACTGTCTGGCACAGAAATATCTTTACTCTTCATAGAATTGGCATCACAGTTGGAAGCATACAGTCCTCTGTGTGAACAGCATTCCCTAACTCCTGAAAAGGATCTTTTCAGTCATCATCTACCTAATTTCACTAAGTTCAAAAAGGACCAATCTGAAAAAAAACTGATGCGACTAAGCACCATTGGGACATATAGAAGATGATAATTTTAGGTTCCTAAAATGGACCAGAGGCTGGCTATTAATTATTGATAAGGTGTGTTAATTATTGCATTTCATGTAACAAATCCATTTAATAGCTGAACTGCTACATTTATTGCTAATGGAAATTTCCAAAAATATTTCTGGGGAAAAAACTATGGAAAGAATTTTATTTAGATAACTGCAAATTGGAGGGTGTTTATAATATAACTGTATAGCTTTTAAAAAGCTTTTTAAAGCTTTTTGTTTAAAAAAATAGTAATATGAAACTAAAGTCTGATTTTATTTTTCATAGTCTATTGTACATGTGCACACATCGCTGATTAATTTATTGTTTTATAAATATGTTTATATGTACCATTTATTAAATGTAATCATTCCTAACAAAGTTTTGTATCATCTTTTCCCTTTTCCCCATCTTCCGAGGTCTACAAGGGCCAGCTCAAGGACAAGCAGTGTCTAATGTAGATGCTTGATGGTGGAGGTATAAAGGAGAAATTGGTATATTCTAGGCTGCATCAACAGAGAAATAGTATCAAGATCATGTGAAGTATTAGTACCGCTATATACTGCTTTGGTAAGACTATCCTTGGAATACTGTGTCCAGTTCTGGTCACCACAACACCAAAAAGATGTTCAGACTTTAGAAAGAGTGCAAAGAACACCAATAAAGATGATTAGGGGTCTGGAGGCTAAAACATATGATGAATGGTTCCAGGAATTGGGTATGTGTAGTCTAATGAAGAGAAAGACTAGGGGTGGCATGATAACAGTCTTCCAATATTTGAGAGGTTGTCTTTGAAGAGGGGACAACCTATTCTCCAAAGTACCTGAGGACAAGACAAGAAGTAATGGATGGAAACTCATCAATGAGAGACCCAAATAGAACTAAGAAGAAATTTCATGGCAGTGAGAACAATTAATCAATGAATGGCTTGCCTTCAGAAGTTGTGGGTGCTCCATCACTGGAGGCTTTTAAGAAGCGATTGGACAATTTGTCCATAATAGTACAGAGTATCCTGCTTGGGCAGCGGGTTGGACTAGAAGACCTTCAAGATCCCTTCCAACTCACTCACTCACTCACTCACTCACTCACTCACTCACTCACTCAAAGAGAGAGAGTAATCTTACTGTTCTGTTTTCTGCTTTGGTTAGCATTGAAGAGGCAGCAGTATAACGCAAGTACTTCTTTATTGCAGGTCAAAACAGAAACTAACAAACCTGGCTCCACCCCTATTTATACATTCAGCTTTGGGTGGCATCAGCCAATAAATGTACTGTATTCTTCCGCTCAAATGCATACTAATCAACTTTGCAGACATTAGCATAGTCTGCTAATGGTCCTTGCACAGACCTCTGCAGCTTTTCCATAAGTTTAACACAATACATTACACTTAGTGTCAAAAGAAAAATCTTCATCAGGGTCCAGTCCAAGGCAGGAATAAACAAAATGAAGACTTCTTTAGAAAGGTTGAAGTTTATTGAAGAGCAGAGCCAGACAGAAAGGTGGCTCTGGGAAAGCTGACCATATGTAGCAGGGAGTGGTGGGTTTTTATACCTTCTTGGGTTTTTGTGTTTGGAGTTGTTCTTCCTGTTCCTGTTTGACCTGAGCTTTTGAACATGTCCTTTTGGTATTTTTTTTTTAGAACAAATTTTATTAGTTTTTTTAATTCTTACAACAAAGTGCTCGAGATACACCATGGTGCTGGGGCAATCAAACATCCAACAACAAAACCACATAAAATAACCCAAATAAATACATTAAATATTCCCTCTCTATTTCCCTCAAACAATATAACATATTTAAAACAATCCATTTCTACATTGAATTTCTATAAATCCTAATCCTGTTTTTAAACTTCATTAATTTACAATTACCATAATCCACTTAAGCCTTAAATAAACATATTATCACTTCAGGTATCCCTTCCAAATGTATTCTAGTTCTTAATCGCCTAAACTTAATTTTATCACACATCTCTCTTGTTTCTTCATCCACTACTCAATATTTATCCTAATTAAAATAAAATATAACTCTAGCCTATACATATACAATCCATCAATCAGTCTATCTCTAACAAAACAAAATAATATCAAACCTTAAATCATTTCAGCCCATTAGGCAAAATTCAAATCTCATCCCAATAATTGTTATGTCTAAAAACACCCATATTATTACACAAAGCATCATCTTACTAATTTAGCATATTCAATTAATTATTAAATCAATCCAAATCACTATAAAACCTCTTTCAATTTCATTCATTCCATTACAAAATAGTTTTCATACAGCTAAACCTATTATTCCCAAAAATTACATTCTTAATCTATTTAACACATATATTTTGGTAATCACAAATTTTACTCTCGCTTCTAACTCTAAATCTTAAACCTTAAATCAATCCATATTTCTACAGTGCCTTTTAATCCATTACATATAGTTTTAAATTTCTCTTTTCAGGCTTTCTTTTTGTGCCAGGCTGGTTTCCATAACAAGGCTTCCATCTCAGCAAGTAGATCTCCCTTTGTTACTTGTAATATCATTTGAGTCAATAGGAGACACCTGGTCCTCTGTATTGGGTGTCTAGCTCTTTTGTCATTAAATCCTCGTTGCTTCAAAAGTTCCAGTCTCAATCTTTGGTTCTTCTGATCCTCGAGAATATAGATGGAATGCTTGTAAGGTAAAATAGATTCCTCTTTAATCTCAATTAGCTCTTCTTCTAGTATATTTTGATTTATAGCATAGTCAGATGAGGTCTGGAGATCAGTTTGAAGGTTTGGAGAATTTGGAGTAAGGCTTCTGGCTCTGATTTCTGTAATAATCTCTTTCATTTTAGCACATACTTCTTCAGTGGCTTCGTAATTTTTTTCCAATATAAGTTTACAATTTAGTTGTAAGTCAGGTTTCTCCATTTTAATAGTAATTGAAGAGAGTCCCTTTTATATTTTAGTGGAGGCTATATATAAACAATATCCACCCCCACAATTTCCCACAGCTGGATCAGCTTATCTTTTCTCTTCAAGAATAGTTTGAAGGTCAACCTCACCTCATCTCCAAGGAAAAACAGACAATTGCAATATTAATTTTTCACCACAAGATGTCCTCAGTGGGTTACAAAATCTTTCCCAGACACCATTTTCCCCTTTTCTCTCTCTTTTAAAAGAAAAGGTGGAAAAAGAAATATTCTTCCAGTAGATAGTGAAGCTCTAAATAATAATATTTTTTTCTTTTTTTTTCTGTACCCCAAAGTAAATGGAAATAAAATATAGTCATTGAAGTTACTTGATCTGTCCTTTTGTTCAGGCACCTTTCTTCTCACGCATACAAACACCGCTCTTTCAAGGCAGGGAATTAATTCCAACAAAGCTTTTACAGGCAAAAAATAAAATAGGGTGAAGAGAGGAGAAGGAGAGGTCTCACCTGGATCATCCGCGGTGGGTCTTTCATGCTTAGATGTACCTGTGACTTCCTGTGACTTTCAGCTGGTGCAGCTAAGGAATCGGCCATCTTGCAGGATGATCTTTGCTCCATCGGCCCTAAGGAGTTATCTGGAGCCGCAGAAGAAGCTGCCGCCCTCCTGCAATCATCAACAAGCCTCCTTCTCGGTGGTCGCCCCTCCAGGGCAACTTTCGACCCACCAGGGGGTCTACTGGCAAAGAAAACACAGCTGGTGGAGAGGCGAGTCTCTTCACACAACTGGAGTCGCCACGAACCGGAACCGGAAGTCGTCTTTTTGGTATTTTGATGGTGGTGGGTTAATCTTATTATGTCCTAAAGATCATGTCTTTAGAGTTTGGGTGGGATATGTAGATTTTAGGGGTCTTTGTCTTTCTAATCTCATCAGCTTCAAGCTTCCTGGCCCCAACCTTTCTGAATAGGATTATTAAATCTGCATTTCTATAGACCTGGCCTCTGCCTGGTTTCTGCTTGGGGCTATTAAGAAAAACTGGGGCTGCTTTTCTGCCTTTAAGGTCCTTTGGCGAAATATAATATTCTGCTTTTTAATATTCCCCAAAATATTTCTTTCTCTTGGGGGAGTGCTGTCCTCATACATTACTTAGAAGGGAAAGTTAACTGTTACTGTATTATCTCTCTGTTATATGCAATATAGTAAAATGGCTGAGTGCAACTGTGAAACTACTTACAGCAGTCCTCCATTTATATGGCCACTCTTCAGACTAGAATTAACATTGTTAAGCAAGGTAGTTGTTAAGTGAGTCACACTTAATTCTATGAACTTTTTGCCATGGTTGTTAAGCAAATCACAGTAGTTGTTAAGTGAATCGTGTGGAACTTTAAGCAAATCCAATTTTCCCTGTTTACTTTGCTTTCCAGAAGCTGTCTAGGAAGGTGGTAAATGATGATCACATGACCCCAGGACGTTGCAATGACTTGCAAATATATGCTGGATGCCAAGCAACCAAATTTTGATGATGTATCCATGGGATGCTGGGTTGGTCATAAGTGTAAAAAACAATCATAACTCTAAATTTTCAGTGCTGTAACTTTGAATGGTCACTAAATGAATGGTTGCAAGTCAATGACTACCTGTACTTGCCTGCCATTCATAAAATGGGATGGGATTGCAAGCCACATATATACCGTGGCCTTGCTAACAGTATACTTCATGAGGCCTCCATGTAGAAGAGAGCTAAAAGTTTAGAGAAACTGATTAAAAAAAAGTGAAGGGAAAAATATCTCACTATCAAATATTGAGCAGTTGGACTATGTTGACAAAGGCTTTTTCCTATGGAACCCCAGGTGCAAGGGACCTGCACAATAACATTACTCAGCAACAAAAATGGTCCTTAATTCCAGCAATAGATGCATTCTATTTAGTTCATCATGCAATCATGTACTAAGTTTCCTGAAAGTCAGTGGTGCACTCTTTCTATAAGTATACTTAAAATGGCAGTATTTGCCCTATCTGGTCCAGTGGACATGTCTTTCTCTCTGTATATTCATTCACAGACCTATTCTATACATTTAAGGCCACAATAGAGATACAAGGCTCACATAACTCAGCCTTTTGTTTCCCTAGCAGCTGACCACATGCTTGTAAAAGGAAAAACAAAATGTGTCAATGACACTCCTTTCTCCAACACAGCAACTTGCTGTCTCCAAAATTATAGCCTGATTATAGCTATTATATGACAAGCCATTGACTGTCTTATCCTCAGATCATTGTTTTAATTACCTTTAAAGCCACCAACCCTAACCCTAACCCATTTGTTAAGCTAAAAGTCTTCAAATATTGTACCCTAGCCCTAATCTTCTCTTTTATCAATTGTCCTGTTTTCATAATGTCATTTTGGTGTCCTTTTCTTTTATACCTCTTACTGTTAAAGTATCCAGAAAGGAGGCAAAGTCATATATTCATTCAAGCTTGTATTTTACAGCCTAATCTAAAGCACTGTGCTAAGGAATAAACTGGAAGGAAGGAAAGCACAGGCCTTGCCCTGATCTTCTTGCAGGAAAGGTAGTATTACATCTTAATTAAACTCCCCAAAGCAAGATGACTGTATCATCTAATGATACTTCTTAAAGCCAAGGAACTTTATCCCCTCACAGTGGTTTTTTCCCCACATTCAATGCAGCCTCTGCAATCTAAAAATGATTCTATCAGAACTTTCTCTTTTGAAATCAGAGTGTAAGCTGTATTCTGTGTTCTTGCTTGACAATGATAGGTATTCATTTGCTTTGAAAAAAGAGAACACAATGGGTTAGTGGTTTTCTTCCCAGGCTGAGCCTGTCATATCTGGAATTAAAGCAAAAGGAAGCAGCTGGTCAGAAGTATTTGTAGCTACAAAGCAGGAAAAAACAGTTCCGTTTTCCCTCTAGTTTTTCAGAATGCTGCTCCATGGTTGTATTCATTGTTATAAGCAATGGAATTCTCCAACTTTACCATGATCTGCATTACAATTTACCTGTCTCTTTTTTACAATCTCAAATTCTTGAGTAATGAGAACATTTTGGCTACCTTCCCAAATAAAGTTTGAAATCTCTCTCCACCCCCTCCTGACTAAATGTTTTGATCTCTCTTGACCAGCATAGAGGGAAATGAAACTGTGAGAGTGAAAACGGTTATTTGAAAAATGAAGGTTTTGCAGCCTCTGAATGAAGGGACTCAGATAAACCTGCAGCACAACTAAGCTGTTGCCAAATTATACAAAAGACAGTTTTCCTTCCTTTCCCTTCTCTTCCCTTCCCATCCCCTGGAAAAAAAATCCCATTTACTGATGCAAAATGCATCATTTGTTAAAAACTAAATGCTAATTTAATTCCATTAATTCAAAGATAGGAAGTGTGAGAGATTATCTATATAATTTTACCACAGGTATGTTTACCAGCACATTTTCTGGCCTGGTTTACTTCCATAGCTTTCACATCTGCTCTTGATGCTTTGACATTTAGCAGAAACAGCTTTTGGAACACAGGAAGTTGCTTGATATTGAGTCAGACCATTGATTTTGATCTAGCTCAGCATTGTTTTCATGAAAAGACAGCTTTTCTCCAGAATTTCAGCCAAATCTTTTTCAAACTTATCTAATGATAAAAGGGATTGAGACCCTTGACACACAAAGTTTGTGTTCTAGTTCTATCACTGAGTCATGACCATTCCCTCATTATTTATCCTTCTGCTGGTGTTGCAAGAGTTTTGCAATTTTTAACTTTCAGTTTCAACAAGCCTCTGTAAAATTAAATGTCTTTGGCATAAGGCACAAATTCTAACACAGTTTAATTTCATAAAGAATAAAGTGTAATTCCAAAATTATAAACCAATTTGGAAAACTTGGCTAGTCAAAATAGAGGTTTATTACTAATTCCCCTACATATCAGCTGGCTACATTTTATGAAAGATGCAATTGCAACTGGCTCAGAAAGTCTTGATATAATTAGGTTATATAAAAATTCATAAAGAGGGTTGTATTATTTGAGATATGTATCATCTAAACATTTTTATCCTGACTTTCATGTATGCTTTTGATTATTTTCTCTTGAAATTATATTTGGGATTTTGTGTTTTAGGAGTCTGGCCCTTAGTGTGCAAATGTAGTTGCAGCTGAAAGAGAGGAATACTTGAATACCATGATGTGTACTATTAATTAGTTAATCTTTATGATATTCATGATATTTCTAGGAACTTCTGCCTTCTAGGTGGCTAAAAAAGGTTATGCTGAATGCATAATAAGTGACTCTCAAGATAGTTTGTTTAAAGAAATCTCCATACACAGGTAGTCCTACAGCATTGCCAGGAACATCCTTGCACTGAAAAAAACTTCACAAAATGCCTATAGGTCAGGGGAGGAAAACTATGGCATCTTTATGACCTATGGACTTCAACTATCATAATTCCTGAGCCAGCCATTCCTACTGGCTCAGGAATTCTGGGAGTTGAAGTCCACAAGTTGTAAAGATGCTATAATTACCCTTCCATCAGTGTACATGCCATACATGGCTCACTACACACACACACAAACACACACCGAGAGAAAAGACACACACACATATACACACACACACACAGAGCCCAAATCCAAACAAAGACTATTATATAAAGAAAATAGAAGAAGGATGCCCCCCAACTCAATGAATCAATCTTGCTATTCTGGGGGTATACAACATTCATCTTAAACACTTGAATGAAGCAATTAGAATCTCCAAGTTGTAGTCAGAGTGTAATCTCTAATGTGGAAGAAGAAGAAAGTTGTTGCATATGTAGATACTAATTATTCCATGACTGTGTCCATGTAGTTACTAGAAACTGAGCTCAAGGAAGAGGATCTTTGTGTTTATTTTAATCATATTAATGGTATTTTTTATGATTATGATTATCTTTAAATGAAATTAATCAAAATGAATATTTATCCTTGCTATACCTACTTTTTGGAATTGAAAAGAATAACAGAATTGGAAGGGACTTTGGAGGTCTTCTAGTCCAACCCCCTGTTCAGGCAAGAAACCCTATATCATTTCAGACAAATGGTTGACCAATCTCTTCTTTAATACTCTCCAGTATTGGAGCATCCACAACTTCTGGAGGCAAGTCATTCAACTGATAAATTATTCTAACTGTTTGGAAATTTCTCCTTAGTTTTAAGTTGCTTCTCTCCTTGATTAGTTTCCATCCATTGCTTTCTATTCATTGCTTTCCATGCATTCCATGCATTCTGTCTTCAAAAATGAAACAACTGTTTTAGACATATTGATGACCATGCATCATATTTTAGGAAGTGAGAACATTGTTGTGAACAGATGCAGACAATATCAGGATATAAATGCTAATCTTTATAATCAATATGACAACCATTGTGTTAAGATTTTTTATGAATTGGCCTCTAAAAATATTTCATGGGTCAATGTATGATTAATAGCATTGGAAGTAGGCAAGCAAGGTAGAGGGATGCTCTAGATAACTACATCAACTCTATGCAGTTGTTCAGCTTGCTCATAGAAATATAAATGGTTTAAAGTGTTTATACAGGCTTGCTTTCTGTATTCCTATCCATCCTTCATTGATGGAAAACTATGAGTCATCTTTTATTACTTGGATGCAGGTAGGAAAATCTATTATCATAAACCCAGAAAAACTGTTTTTCTAAGAAATGTATATGGCCACATATTTACAGCAATGATAGAGTATTACTACTGATCACATATAAGCTTTTTCTTTCATCAAAAAAGTCATAAATAGAATTATTACCTAGACCAGCTGATTCTACAAAATTGGCATGTTGGAAGCAGTTATATATTTGGTAGATTTATATCCTGCCTTTCTTCCAAAAGCTTAGATGGGGATCCAAAGTCACCCAGTGAAGCTCAGTGGCTAAGGGCGGGGTTAGTTATATTTTTGGCTTGCAGTTTGCAGTACAAATATTATTAGTCAACTGTAGCTAGGCTCCACTTACTAACCAAAAATGGCAAGATATGCATTTAAATGTCTTTCCTGTCTAGATAAATGTAGCAGTTCGTTTAAGAAATTTCAGAAGCCCAGTCTTTGCCTGATGGGGATTTTAATCTGATAAACCAACACACCATATAGAACTGTAATATTTGGAAAATAAATGAACAGGGGGAGGGTGACCAATCTATAGGATCTCTAGGACCTAATATCAAGCAAAAACTCCTAGAAAACAAATCAAATAATAAGGTGAGGAGCAATGGGAAGGAAGACAAACTCAAACGCCAAACAGGAGACATAGGAAGTATACCCAGAGTCAGACATAAAGATCTCAAATGCCAATATACAAATGCACAAAATTTGGGGAACAAACAGAGTGAACTTGAATTATTAATACATGAGGGTAGATATGATATAGTTGCAAATACTGAAACTTAGTGGAATGAAACCCATGATTGGAACGTACTAATACTGTGTTTCCCCAAAAATAAGACCCATCCAGAATATAAGCCCTAGCCTGATTTTTTGGTGTGTGCCTAATATAAACACTACCCCCAAAATAAGTCCTAGTTAAGACTCCACCCACTCTGTCCCACCATCTGGTTGTTCATTGCCGCAATGGAGCAGAAGAATGCACCTCGCAATGGTGCTACCACCATGAGGTGAGGTGAGGCAGGTGGGGGTGGGGGTGGAGCTGCCCCATGTGTCCCACACCCACTTACCTTGGCAACCTCCCCTGGCTGACCTGGCTGCCTGCCCGCCTCTTCCCTTTCACTCCCCTCCCGAGCCAGACTGCTATGCTATGTAGGATGGATGGGGGAGGCTTGTTCACGTTACCCGGTCCCCCTCCTACATTTCAGAGCCAGGGGGGAGAGATGGCAAAAGGCTCTGCCTCAACTGCACAACAGCTGTGTCCACTGCTAGAGGGGCTTTATTTGGTCCCGGCTGCCCCAACTTCCAGTGGCAGCTATTGCCTCCTTCTCCATCAACTCTCCCATGGCTTGCACCATGACCAGGCAGCGCAAGCCTCCCCTGCCACCTGCCTCTGCCTGCCAGACACCCACCAAACCCGCCCACCCACTCCCTCTCACTGTCTGCTTCCCTGTGGCCACAACAGCTTACAGGGCTTCCCAGGGCAGATACTTGGGAGGTGAGGGCAGTGCTGGCAGAACGCACTTTCAGGCGAGGAGGACAGTGGTGCAGGGGAAGCTGAAGGACTGGGCAGTGCAAGCCTCCCCTGCCGCCTCCCTCCACCTGCCCCACACTTTCCTTTTGCAAGTAGATGAAGCTTCCAGTCTCTGTCAGTTCTCCATCTGAGCAAAAAGTGTTTGGATGCCTATGAGGTACTTGGAAATGGAGCAAATGGCTCAGATGGAGAAATGATAGAGATTGGAAGCTTCGTCTGCTTGCAAATGGGGCACATGGAAACGGAGCAAATCACTCCATTTCCAAGTGCCCCATAGGCACTCAAACACTTTTCGCCCGGACAGAGAACTGACGGAGACTTGAAGCTTCATCTGCTTGCAAAAGGAAAGAGTGTGGCAGGTGGAGGGAGGCTGCAGGGGGGGCTTGTGCCACCTGGTCCTTCAGCTTCCCCTGCCTATCTATCCTTCCCTGAAAATAAGACCAGGTCTTATATTTGGGGGGGAGTAGGGTTAGGGTTAAGTGGATGCCTAACCCTAACCCTACCCCTCCAAATATAAGACCTGGTCTTATTTTCAGGGAAGGATAGATTGATACAATGGTAAAGGGATACAAACTGTTCAAGAAAACCAGACCCCA
The DNA here is from genome assembly GCF_001527695.2 of Protobothrops mucrosquamatus. NCBI lineage: Eukaryota > Metazoa > Chordata > Lepidosauria > Squamata > Viperidae > Protobothrops > Protobothrops mucrosquamatus. The sequence goes on from NW_015386338.1 coordinate 1,152,419, forward strand.
TAAAAAAGGAGGTGAAGTTGCATTGTCAAGTGTCCAGCTAGCAAATCCAAGGAAGGAATTCTTGAGACATTGTTCTTCCCAAAATAACACTTTTATTGAATACACTACATTGGCACAAAAGAAGCAAAACCAGCTCTGGATTTCCCACTCAAAATCCATATAGTTAAACTTGAATTTCTCTTTGGCCATTTCCCTCAGTCCATTGTGTTGTCCAATTGAATATACTCATTTTGTTATGAGAACTGCCTGGATTGGTCAAATACCTGTGAAGCATGGCCTTGAAGGGAGAAGCAGGGTCTCATGGTCTACAGATGGAGTCTTGGTATTCTATTCCCACCCCAGACATTACAACCACCCCCTCCCAATTGTTGTCAAGTTGAGAGCGAGGAAGAAACTTGGTGAAAGAGCGAATCACTCTTTGACATGCCATTCTCCAGCATGATTGGATGGAGAATCTACAAATGGGTTGTCTTAATCTTCCTGCTCCAATAAGACTAAGTCTGAAGTGTAGATACGCCTCTGCTGTGCCATCTGCACCCCAGTTTTAGACTTAGTCTTCAGCTCTACTGACGCGTTATAAGCTCTTGGAGCAGAAAGATTAATTCTGGTTCTTTATAAATTCTCTTTTGAGGCCTCAAAATTTTTTTCTTTTTCATGCTAGATTGGGTTATTGGACTTATCATTTAAAAGAGGGCCCTACCTTAACCTCTTGCAGGCGGCTGCCTGCCCCATCCGAGCCAGCAGGCTCCACATGGCAATCGTGTGTTGTTCCTACCCTGAGGTAGGCCAATTGATTGCTTCTTGCTGGCCTTTTGCCTCCTTAAACGTGGAGGAGCAATTTGGAGCCTCCAGCAGCTCCGATGGCCAGCTGATCGGCGGGAGAAGCCGAGGCACGAATTCAAACCTCCAACACCTCCGACAGTGGGAGACGCGATTTCAAGCCTCCAGCAGCTCCGACGACCAGCCGATCGGCAGAGAGGCCGAATTTCAAATCTGAGCTTGGCACGGCTTCTCCTAACGAGGAGAAGCAATTTGGAGCCTCCGAAAGCACCGACGAACAGCTGATCGTCGGGGGAAGCGGAGAAGTGATCCGGACGGCCTGAAGCTCAGCGCGACTTCTCCTCACCGGTGAGTGAGTCTGGGCGCCGCCTAGCAGCTGATCGGTGCGGAGGCCTGAAAAAGGGCCTGAGAGGCTAGCAAGGCCTCCGGCTGAGTGAAGGAGCCCAGGAGCTTCCTCCTGGAATGAGGGCTCGATCCAATTGCCTGGCAAGAGTGAGGCTTCAGGCCTCTGGGGCTCAACTGGGCCCGAGATATTTGCAGGCCTCAATGTCGTTTTGGCGCGCATTTCAGTTGCGGCCGCCATTTTGTGCCAGCTGCCATTTTGAATTAAGACTTCTGAGGCCTAGCCGTGCTGCTGACTGTAGGGTGGGCAAGCTCGTCCCTACAAGGACGCACTGCCTGGCGATTGAACTCCACCAACCCCCCCCTCACCTGGATTGCAGAATCCTTTGTCTGGGCTCTTTCAGTGGGTTTAAAGCACTTGAGGGGGGGCGCCTCACACTGAACAGAGCCCTCAGAGGCCTTGGCTCACAGATAGTCAAGCATCATGGCAGACCCAACTTCATCATCCACCGAAATCTCCGCAAAGAGGAAACAGGGGAAGAGTTCTTCAAAGGGCAAACAGCCCTCCAAAAGACCAAGGTCAGACTGGGAGCCCACCAGTCACCATTCCACATTGGAGGGGGATCCCTCCAGGCCAAGGTCAGCTAATATACCCCAATTAACTACTACATCTGGAGGGTCCATTTTTGAGCCCCTATCTGCTCATTGCAGTTTAGCCCCAGGGGCTTGGTCTCCCCCCAGGGAGGTGACACACACTCAAGCTAACTTGTCAGGGCTAGATTCAGCAACACAGGGGGTAGCTGCACAGGGCATCCCTCTAGCTGGGCCTCAGGCCACTTTTACGCCTACTGCAGCTGGCCTACACCCCCCCGATGTACAGCCATTAGGCCCTGAATGTTTCCAGGCTATGATAGCTCAGGCTGTCGCCCAGTTCATGGCCTCCTCCGGGGCCCAACACCCTCCTCACATCCCCACACCACCCCCACGGTCCCTTAGCCACCCTGAGTCACCGGACCTTGCAGAGGACATTTCCTCGGACTCAGAATCTGTAGGCTTTGACCACTCAGGCCTGATTCTATCTGATGACGAGGGTACATCAACATCAGAGCCGGCTCCACCTGTCGGTCTCTTTGAGAATTCCCTTTTTAACTCCCTGTTACTTAAGGCCTGCACCACAGCCAACATCACTCCAGAGCAGGAGGCCCCAGCTCCTTCTGCATCAAGGGACCCCAATCCGATTTATGCTGAACTGGTGGTACCGCAGAAGCATGTCCCTTGTCCCCCGTTCTTCAGCAACACGGTGCAGAAGCAGTGGGAGAACCTCGGCTCTATCCCCAACCTGGATTCGACAGAGAAAAACTTCTTCAATGTGGCTCCTTCCTTCGCCTCATTATTAGAGGTTCCCCAAATTGACGAGCCTCTGAATTCTCTGTTTCCCAATGCAAACAACCCAGGGGACATAACCGAGGCCCTTAAGGCAGAGGACAAAAAGATCGAAGCTGCCTTACATAGGTCGCATCAGGCGTTGGCCTGGGCGGTCAAGACCTCCACATCCATGGCCTTCTTCGCTAGGGCTTCAGTACTGTGGCTACGTGAACTTCAGGACATGATTCCACCTGACCAGGTCCGGGTGCACCAAAACCTGGGTAAGTTGGTGGCCACATCACAATACTTGGCTGATTCCTCCCTTCATGCCACCAGATACTCTTCACGGGCCATTGCAGCGGACATCTCAGCCCGCAGACTTGTGTGGCTTAAGAACTGGTGGGCGGACCTAAAGGCCAAGTGGCGCCTAGCTACGAAGCCTTATAAAGGGGGGCATCTATTTGGCACGGCTCTCGACCCTTACCTAGTAGAAGGCAGGGACAAGCGCAAAACCCTGGTTAACACTGCCAGAAAGGGAGACAAGCGCTCGGGAGCCGGGTCAGCACAGACCTACCATAGGCAGCCCTTTTGGCCAGCTTCCACCTGGGACTGGGCCCAGGCTTCTTGCACCTCCTACCAGAGACCGGAGCGACAGCAGGACCGTTCCACATACAGGAACCGCCCACAAGGCCAAGCCAAGTGGCCCTTCCGAGGCGCAGGAGGACACTTCTTCAAATGAGGCAAGTGATTCCACAGGCTCCCCTCCGATAGGAAGCCGGCTGTCCCTCTATTCTGACATCTGGGCAGCCACTACCACGGACTCATGGGTTTTAAACACCGTTACTCAGGGTCTGATGCTGGAGTTTTGGTCCAGTCCACCTGATCGATTCTGATCTTGCCCTGTCCCCACGAACAGCACCAGAGCAGCCCTCATGTCAGAGGCCATAGCTCACCTTTTACAGATTCAGGCCATAGAACTGGTACCGCAGGACCAGGAGAGACGGGGGTTCTACTCAAATCTTTTCGTCGTTCCCAAATCTTCAGGGGGCTGGAGGGCAATCTTGGACTTAAAAGGTCTAAATTATTATCTGAAGTACAGGAAGTTCAAGATGCAGTCTCTGCAGTCAATTTTGGCTAGCATCAGAAAAGGGGACTTCCTTACTTCAATAGACCTAACTGAGGCATATTTGCATATCCCGATTCTCCCTGGACATCGCAAATTCCTCAGGTTTAGTTATGCCCACCGACACTACCAGTACAGGGCCTTACCATTTGGCCTCTCTTCAGCACCTAGAGTGTTTACCAAGGTACTGGCTGTACTGGCCACCCACCTGAGACAGTCTCCAATTAGAGTCCAATATTATTTGGATGACATATTAATACAATCCTCCTCTTTCCGGAGTGCTCAATCAGACCTCGCCCTTGCTATCAGGACTTTTCAGGAGCAAGGGTTTTCTGTCAACTTCCAGAAAAGCCACACTGTGGCCACAACTTGGCTCCTACACCTAGTGGCAATTATAGACACAAGCAACTGTACGGTCTATTTATCACAGGACCGTCGGGTCAGCATTCGGACTCTTGTCCATCGGGTCCAAAGAGCCAAGGTGGTCACATTGGCCTTACTATCACAGCTCCTGGGGAAGATGCTGTCCTGTGTACAGATCGTTCCGTGGGCACGCCTCCATGCCCGGGAACTGCAGTGGCTTCTTCTTCCATTTCAGAGGCTACGCATCAGCGCTTCCAACCAGAAGGTTCGAGTTCTGCAACCGGCGTTGAACTCCCTTCGATGGTGGGCCTCCCCAGCACTGTCACGGGGCACAGAGTTCAGAGAACCAGCCAGAATCACCCTCACCACGGACGCCAGTCTATTCAGCTGGGGAGAACACCTCCAGTCGCATTGGGCTCAGGGTTGGTAGTCCCAGGAGGAACTAAAAAACAATACAAACTGGCTGGAACTCAGGGCCATATGGCTGGCCCTACTACACTTTTGCGTCATAGTAGCAGGACAGCATGTGCTGGTACTTACCGACAACATTGATGCCAAGGCACACATCAACAGACGTGGGGGGGACAAGATCCAGGCCTCTCATGGAGGAGGCCCAGTTGTTGGGGGTTTGGGCGGAATTGAATCTTGCTTCCATCAGGGCGGAGCACATATCCAGAGTGACCAATCAACAGGCGGACTCCTTAAGCAGAGCCACTGTGGACCATGCCAAATGGCGACTGGACCCGGGGGTATTCCAGGAGATCATGGACAGGTTTGGTTCCCCAACCTTAGACCTTTTTTGCTTCCCCAACCAACTCCCAACTCCCCAGGTTCTTTTCCAGGTTCCCGTCTCCGACAGCAGAGGGGACAGATGCCCTCCACAGCCCCTGGCCCAGGGGACTTCTTTATGCCTTTCCTCCCCTGCCGCTCCTTCCCGCCACGATCCGGAAGACATTGCACGAATGGGCGGAGATCCTGTTGGTTGCACCGCACTGGTCGAGACGCCCATGGTTTGCCAACCTGATGGAGCTCTCCATCTCCCCTCTGTGGAGGATCCCAGCAGGTCATATTTCCCTCACTCAGGGGGAACTCCAGCACCCGGACCCGCAGTGGCTCCAGCTAACCGTTTGGCACTTGAACGGCGGGCCTTGAGCCGAGACTCATATTTGTCGAGGGTGATAGCCATGATTCAACAATCCAGGCGCCCCTCGACGAATAGAATATACGATGCCACATGGAGGAGCTTCTGCGCTTGGTGTTCAGGGCATAAGGTGGAACTCTCGGCTATCTCCGTGCCGATTGTGTTAGAGTTGCAGCTCTTGCTATGGTAATCACGTGTGACAATGCAGTTCCTCTGGCACACCATCCTATGGTTCGCTTTTTTTTGAAGGGAGCATCCAACACAAAACCACCAACGGTACATCGATACCCCTCGTGGGACCTTCACCAGGTCTTACAGGCACTCGTTTCATCACCATTCAAACCTATTGCCACATGCTCGTTTAAACTATTGTCTATGGACTTCCGGTGGTGGCACCAGGGCGGTGCAGAGTTAAGGAGACAGGCTCTGTCACCTAACTCTGATCTTTCCACGTTTGGAGACCCTTTGGGGGTGCGGGGAAGTCTGGAGGACAACGCGTGAGAAAGGGGGATGCCGGAGGAATAACGAGGCGAAAGGCAATCGCCCGTTAGGACGAAGGAAACCTCCTAATTTCAACGTGGAAACTTCTGCCAGCAGCTGATGGCGGATCTGAGGCCCTGATAAAGCCACAGATGATGCGGAAGCAAGAATTCTAACAGACGGTGCCAAGTAGTAAG
>NW_015386338.1:1158348-1159760 GCF_001527695.2 Protobothrops mucrosquamatus
TATTATTCCTAATACTAAAGAATATGAGGAGAGTCTAATAAGATTTAAGTGTCTATTAGGACGGGCGCTGAGAGGAAGCTCAATCGGAGAGGGAACCCTCAACGCAAGCGGCGACCCAGCGGAGGAGCTGTGAGTTGACAGATCTAAAGAACCGAGAGATTAAATAACAGAAGGTAGACACAAAGAAAGACAGTGTATTCAAACTGCGCATGCTCAAGATGGTGGATCGGCAGCGGAACGCTCCGTAAGCTTACCGACCCGGCAAGTGGATATGGGGTGTTTGGGGGTGCCTCGGGCGGGCTTGCGGCGATGAGCGGGTGGGCGAACCCCCGCTCGGACCCGTTTTAGCCCACCCGGCCCGTTTTAGGCCCGCCCTGACCCGTTTCGGCTCCTCTTTAGCCTGGGCCCGGTTCCAGCTCGGGCCCAGCGTAGACGACCGCAGCCGGAAGGACGCGGCCTGTTCGATTGCGGCCTAACTGGGAGGTCCCGGCCGCAAAGCTGGGAGGACTCGGGCGGCGTGGAGAGGACTTGGGCGGCCGGGAAGAGCTCGGGCGGCATGAAAAACTCCGGCCGGGACGATTTCGGGCGGCTTGGAATGACTCGGGCGGCCGGGAGGAACTCCGGCCAGGAAGATCTTGGGCGGCCCGGTGGTGGAGGCCTGGTCCGGACTGTGTTATTCGGCTCCCCGGCCGGGCGCGGGCCTGTTCCGGTTGGTCGGACGGCCTGGCGTTCGGCTTATTTTCGGCCCGTTTTCGTGGCTTGGAAGGACCCGGGTGGCCTGGAAGTACTTTGGCGGCCTGGCGGTGGAGACTAGACTTCGCCCCCATTACTTGGCTCTTTGACCCTGGTGCTGGCCTGCCTGGCTGGTCGGGCGGCCTAGCGTTGGTTGGGCGGCCTGGTACTAGCCCTGTTTCAACTGAGCGGCGGAAGCTCCAGCTCCGGCCCTGTCCTCCTTCAGCCCCGGCTCTTCAGCGGAGGGCCTGGTACGGCCCAGAGGACCTAGATGGCGACCTGTCTTCGGCCGTTGGAGGCCTTGGGGACGACTGGAGGGCACAGGAGACGCGGCCCTGGCCTCGTCTCTGGCCGGCGGAGGATGGCCTGGAGGATCCGGGCTCTGGCCCCGTTCCAGCCGATGGAGAACTTGGTACGACCGAGACTGAAAATCCCTTCCCCCCCCTCTTCTTTTTGATCTTCCACAGCCGGACTTATGATCTAAGCAATGTATCCGAGGACGGTCCTATTGGCCCTGCGCGATTCACCCCTCGCGCAGGCCTGGCCCATTAAGATCACAAGGGCCCACCTTGAGGATGGGGTTTGGAACCCCGAGAGGTGGCATGCTGCGGGTGCTAATAGAAAATTATTGAAATCGGCCAAATTAAGATTCTTTTTAAAGGGGTGTTTTAATAAATTTT
>NW_015386338.1:1167754-1169176 GCF_001527695.2 Protobothrops mucrosquamatus
ACGTCAGAATTTTATGAAATTTGGAATAAATGTTATAATTGGCTAGAACAGAGAAAGAAAAAGATATAATTATTGATGTATATAAAATGTAAATAAGATGTAAAGAATATTTAAAATGTAAAGCACTGTTCTGTTAGAAGAAAAGATTTATGTTTATGTAGTTTTGGTGTATGGTGTATGGTGAAAAATAAAAAAAAAAATAAAAAATAAAAATAAACTATTGTCTATGAAGGTGGCATTCCTCGTTGCGATCACCTCGGCCAGGCGTATCTCAGAACTGGCCGCCCTTTCGGTCAACAAAGAACTGTGTGTTTTCCATGTGGATAGGGTTACCCTCAGACTAGACTCTTCCTTTGTACTCAAGGTTAACTCCTTGTATCATAGATCCCAGGAAGTGGTTTTACCAGACTTCTGTGCTAATCCGTCCAATGACATTGAAAAGCAGTGGAACACACTTGACGTATGCAGGGACCTGCAATGTTACATAAACCGGACTTCGGCCTTCCGTAGGTCCGAGGCAATGTTTATATCCTTTCAACCTTCGTCCATAGGGCAGAAGGTCGCCTCCTCCACAATAGGGAGATGGATTAGGACCTGCATCGCCCTAGCATGCCAAAGTCAATCATTGACAGTTCCTAGGCATATAACAGCCCATTCCACCCGGGGCGCGGCTACTTCGGCGGCTTGGGCAACCCAGGCATCCATAGGGGAGATTTGCAGGGTGGCGGCATGGTCCTCGCCCTCGTCCTTTGTCCATCACTATAAGATTGACAAATACACATCTTCCGATGCCTCATTTGGTCGCAGGGTGTTGAATCACGCATTGTCATCTAGCGGGACCCAGGCCCAGACTGATTCCCCTCCTTAGGGACACAGGGCTTTGGTATGTCCCATTTGTGGATTCTCCATCCAATCATGCTGGAGAAGGGGCGTTGTATTACCTGAACGCCTTTTTTCAGCATGATGATGGAGAATCCACTCCCACCCGTTTGGGGTCTGTGGGCCCTGGGTCCGGTAGTAGGAAAGTACACGTGTCGGACTAACGTCTGTGTATCGCTTTAGTCTCAAACTGGGGTGCAGATGGCACAGCAGAGGCGTATCTACACTTCAGACTTAGTCTTATTGGAGCAGGAAGATTAAGACAACCCATTTGTGGATTCTCCATCATCATGCTGAGAAAAGGCGTTCAGGTAATACAACGCCCCATCCCCTGGAAAAATGATACATCTGGAATGAATATAAACACAAAAGCATTGTTTATGCTTTAAACAACTCACCACCTACAAACCACTGCTTCACTTTGGTCATTTAGGGCAGTGGTTCTTAACCTGGGCGGTACCGCCCCCCAGGGGGCGATTTCATTTTTCAGGGGGGCGATGGAACGAAAAGGGGCGGCGTGGGGGCGATGGAAGGAAAAGGGGG
>NW_015386338.1:1171120-1213125 GCF_001527695.2 Protobothrops mucrosquamatus
AAAAGATTGGAAATAAATTATTTGCATTGAAATGTCCTGATGACAATTTTAAAGAAAACAAAAAAAGTGTTTGCATAAATTGAAGAATTATTTCCTATATTGTGATTGAGAGGTTATGTTGGGGGAGGGGGGCGATGACAACTTCCTCATTGGCTCAAGGGGGCGATTCGTTCAAAAAGGTTAAGAACCACTGATTTAGGGTACCTGGCATGAAACCTCTTCACTACTCTAGCTGCTCTAACATCCATCACCCATTCTGTATCCGCTACAGGATAGCCGTTCCACCACACAAGATATTGCAACTTTCCCCAATGGTATCTAAAGTCCAGGATGTCTTCAATCTCATAGTGCTTCTCTCCTTTTATAAGGACTGGAGGCGGAGGGGAACTCCTACTGGCCTCAGCTTAGAGTCTCACATGGTTTTTTAAAATAACATTTTATTAATTTTCCAGTTTTACATTTAAGTATTTAAAAAGCAACGTGGTGACTGGGTTAATCAATAGTTCGATAACAAATCTTTAGTGCAAATCTCAGGTTACAACATCAGATATTTCTTCTCTTTTTCCCTTAACATTTACTGTCTCGTATTCAAGCTAGTACAATTCTAGTTATATCAACTCAATAAAAACATCATTATTACATTTATCAATAAATGTTTAGCTTATACATATCTTAATTACATTCAATCTTCATAAACAATCCATATCCTGTTATTACTTTTTTCCCAATTTTTAGTTTCTCATCAATATTCCAATTTAACCTTTGATATTTATAGTTTTCAGGCTTTGGGTAACCAAGATTTCCCTTATCTCAATTCATAACAAAATATAATATCCAAAATACACATTTTATCTATTTGAATATAATCTTGTTCTATTTCCTAAAAGTTGTCTACTTTCCACCGTATTAAATCATCTATTTAATAATACAACATCCCCTTTAATAAATCAAAACCATTATTTATACTACCTGGGTTAATCAATAAATCAAACATATTCATGATAATTTATTTTCTTTTCCCTTTTAGGTCTAATTTTTAAATATTAAACAGATAAAATCCTTATTTTCAACTAATTTGCAAGTATTTTAAATCTAATAACCAAAATTCCCCTTGTCTCACATCTCCCTTTAACCCTCTAATTAATAATATGAAATCCCCTCTAGTAAGTCAAAACCCCAATTTTCTTCAACCTTATTCTGGCTTTCTTTCTTTGCCAACTAGGCTTCCACATCAGTGCTTTTAGATCATCAAGTAGATCTCCCTCTATTATTGCATACGCTATTTGAAATGAAGGAGACCATTTAATTGCCAGTTTTTTGGAAGGACTAGCCCATTTGTATTCATTAAATTGTCTTCCTGTTATTTCAGTTCCCCATGTTTGCTCTGATATATTTGTCTTCCATTCAATCTGTTCTTCTTTCTCAAATTTCTTCTGATTTATATAGAAAGTCATTTCCATTTTCAGTGTTGTCACTTCCTTTTCTGGATTTTCCATAAGCTGTATTTATTGGTCAATTGAGTCCTCCTCACAAGGGGAAGAATTTCAAGAAGCTTTTAGCAGGAAAGTTACTTGGGGTATAGAGAAGGTAGAGTCTCACCCAATTCCTCCGCGTTGCTTTCAAAGTGCTTGTTGGTAATTTTGGCCTCAGCTGGTAGCAGCTTAGTGACGGGCCATGTTGATGGCTGATCTTTTCCCCATCAGTTAGAAGAGCTGCCCTGGATCAAAGAGGAGGGCTGCCACTCTTCCGTGGCAGGAGGACTTCTCAGGAGTCCTCTTCACACTCATCACCCCTCCAGGGTGACTTCTGACCCTTTTCAGGGTCCCCCCGTGGGAGAAAACCGGACGGTGGAGAGAGCGATTGGCCCGCACATCCGCCTGCATTGCAATTGCAAACCGGAAGCCAGAGTACATGTTCTTGACACAAATGGCATTTATCCCTCTATAATTCACGCACATTCTCAGGGACCCATCTTTATTCTTGAAGAGCCCTGGGGCTGCTATCCTTGACTTGGCTGGCTGTATGAAGCCCCTTGCTAGGTACTTGCCTATGAACTTTCTAAGCTCCTCCATCTCACTGGGCATCATTGAATACATCTTTGGCTTTGGCAGCTTAGCCCCCAGTACAATTTCAATGGTGCAGTCTATTGGTTGGTAGGGCAATAGCACATCTGACTCCCTCTCACTGAACACCTCAGTGAGACTGTGGCATTCCCCTGGAATGGGCTGTCCAACACCTCTCCCTCTGTTAGAGTGTTAGCCAAGTCCATTTTTGCCTCCCTAGCCACAGGCTCATGGCTGGCAGCTGGTGCTTTCCTCAGTTCTTGCTGCTTAGCTGCTATCTTTCTTATGTCTCTGCTGCCTTCTTTATGCTGCTTGCCCATTGCCCCTTTGGTCCAGAGTAAGGGGCTCCCAATGGTGCTGCTTCTTCACACATGGGTGGCTGCTCCAGCTTCCCAGCCCCCTGCATGCTACACATGCTGCTTGGCTGGTTGCCAGATCCCACTTGGGTGCTTCTTGGAGGGGGGTTTCTCCCAGCTTTGCACTGCCATCCTTCTTCTTGTTGGCTGCTGACATCCCTATATCGCATCTCTCCTGGAGGGGTCCAGGTAGTCTGCAGAAAAGGATGGTGTCATATTCATACCGTCATGTCATACTGAGTCCGGATTAAGGAAGGGGATGAATGGAAAACTGCCTTCAATTGCTCTCTGGGAAGCTTCCAGTTTAAAGTGATGCTTTTTGGACTACAAGGAGCCCATGCTGTATTTATACAGTTAATCAACCAGGTGTTCCATGATCATTTGTACAAGGGGTTTTTAGTTTATCTTGATGACATTCTCATTTACACTGGACTATGGCAGAGCACATTAAATTGGTCCGCAAAGTGCTGAGGAAACTACTGAAGGCTAAACTGTATGCAAAGCTCAGAAACTGACCAAGATGTTTTTGAAGCACACCTATTGGCTCTACGGAGCTCCTAAGAGGATTATTTCAGACAGAGGGGTTCAATTCCCTGCGAAGTTCTGGAGGGAGTTTGTTAAGCTTATTTGGTCTACTCAGGGGGTCTCATCAGCTTTTCATCCAAGTATTAATGGGGCAGCTGAACGTGCAAACTCAATGATGGAACGGTACCTCAGATGCTATGTTAATTACCAACAGACTAATTGGGCCGATCTTCTGCCTTTCGCTGAAGTAGCATACAATAATACTGTGCACAGTAGCATTGGTCTTACACCATTTAAGATAGTTACTGGGAGGGATTTTTTTTATTAAAAGTTTTATAACATTTACAAAATAAACTCCCTTCCCCACCCCCCAAACCCCCCACCCCCCCACTTCTCAGAGCTGTTCACAGGGTTACAAATATATTAATCATAATCTAAATAACATTATCCAACTAATTATGTAACCAAATCTATAACACACTTTAACTCCCTTTTAAAATAAATTTAGATAATTTAAAATTAAACACAATAATAAACAAATAATCAACTTGATTATTAAACAAAATTACTACTCAAAATAATAATAATATCAATATAATAAAATATAATAAAACTATAAAAATATAATAAAATATTCACAATAACAATACTGTAAAATTTACTCAAACACCAAATGGAACTTTTCAGTCCCATATTTATTCTGAATATAATCTATCCATCTTCTCCAAACCGAAATGTATCTTTCCTGTGTTTGATCCTTTAAATAAGCAGAAATCTTAGCCATTTCTGCTAGATTTGACACTTTAAGAGACCATTCTTCTACAGTAGGCAAACAATCTGTCTTCCAGTTTTGAGCTACCAATAATCTTGCAGCTGTTATAAGATTTAACATCAGATTCATTTCTTTAGCATCCAAATCTCCCATAATTCCTAAAAAAATAACTGCAGTGTGAACTTTATCTTTTTCTTAAAAATATTTTGAATATTCCACCAAACCTTGATCCAAAATGCTTTTATTTCCCTACACGTCCACAAAATATGGAAATAAGTTGCATCTAAACTTCCACATCTCCAACATTTGGGCTGTAAATTAGAATACATGCATGACAATTTTTGAGGATCCAAATGCCACCTATAAAACATCTTATAAAAAATTTCTCTTAAATTTTGGGCTTGAGTAAATTTTACATTTTTAACCCAAATTGTCTCCCATGTATCCAATGAAATCGATTCTTGAATATTTTGAGCCTATTTTATCATACAATCTTTAACTAGTTCCGTTTCAGAATCCAATTCAATCAAAGCATTATAAATTCTCTTTATATGTGCTCAGGTTGGATCTTTAATCTGTTTAATCAAATTCACATCCTCCAAAGTAATGCCAACCTTCTGATCTAAACTCCACCTCATTAACAATTGATTATAATAAAACCAGGAATATACAATATTTTCTTGTTTCAAATCCGCTAAGGATTTAATTTGCCAATCCTGTCCTACCAAACTAAGTAATTCCCTATAGGTAATATTATCCAAATTAACTCCTCTAGATACCCCCTCTATCACCTGTCCTGGAATCGCCCAAATAGGAATTTTATAATTTAGTCTATAATAATATTTCTTCCAAACTCGTAATAAAGCACTTCTTAAAATGTGAGCTTTGAAAACTTGATCTACTTTTTATTATAAATCAAATAAGCATGCCAACCAAATAATAAATCCCATCCCTCAAGTATAAGTATATTTCTACTTGTTAAATTAAGCCAGTCACTAATCAATGTTAAAACCACCGCGTCATAATATAATTTTAAATTCGGCACCTTAAGTCCTCCTCTTTCCCGTGCATCTTGCATGATCTTAAACTTAACTCTTGGCTTTTTGCCCGCCCATATGAACTTATTAATCCCCTTCTGCCAATCCTCCAAATTAACATCTTTTTTCAGAATAGGTATCATTTGAAACAAGAAAAGAAATTTTGGAAGAATATTCATTTTGACTGCTGAAATTCTCCCCAGCAGAGATAATTGTATTTTTTTCCAGTCATTTAAATCCTTTTGCACTTTTACCCATAATGTCTCGTAATTATTTTTGTACAATTTAACATTAGAAGCTGTAATATAAGCTCCACTGGAAGGGATTTTGTGCCTATGCCTGAGTATCCCCAGGTGGCTACCTACCTCCCAAACTTTGGATCAGTGAATGATCTCCTTCCAAGGTATTTGGGCAAATGTAAAAAAAAGCCTTAACCCAATGTCACTGTGTAAGAAATTTTATGAACTGGAATAGCCATAGCAACAAACCAGCCAATGAGAACTGTTTTTGATTTAAGACACAATATTGGCTGTGTGAGGCCTGTGATCCAGCCTAGGTGTGGGCATGTCTTAGTCTTCTCTGTATTGTTGTATTTTTCTGATCTCCAAGTTAAGAGTTGTTGATGTTCCCCAGAGCTGAATCAAACTCTATGTATCATGTTTATATATATTTTATAGATACAGTTTTTCTAAACTATGCCTCCTGCTCATTTTGAATGTGTGCTTATTTTGGGGGCTTATTTTTGTGCTGGAAAGCTGGAAACTCTAACACTCAAGATGGTAAAGTTTACAAGGAGCAGGCTGATAAGAAACACTCCCCTCAAAGACCATTCTATGTTGAAGAAAGGGTTTATCGTTCAACTAAGCATTTGAGGTTAAGGTTGTGCAGCAGAAAATTGGGGCCAAAGTTTCTGGGTCTTTTTCCCATCATCAAAATCATAAATCCTGTCACTGTGGAGTTAAAGCTTCCACGGCTTTTGGGGAAAGTCCACCCTGTGTTCCATTGTAGTCTGTTGAAACCAGTTTCTGAATTCTCTTTAAGACCTATTCCAAAGAAACCACTGGGTCACATAATTGTGCAGGGGAAAACACATTATGAGATGAAACGAATTGTTGATTCTAGGTTGTACAAGGGGAAATTACAATACCTCATTCATTGGAAGGCTATCCTCTGTCAGAAGCTATTGGGTGAAATGTACAGATGTGAAAGCATAAAGATTAATACAAGAATTTTACAACAAGCATCCTCACAAGCCTCGAGGAAATACTTAATGTGCTTTTTGTTTCCCCTACATGAGATTCTTTCCTTTTAAGGGGGTCCGACTGTCAGCTCTATGACCTGGCTGCAACCATTTTTCTCTTCATTCTAGGTTGCCACATAGAACGGAGGGAAGAGGGCTTACCCAGGTGCTCGCTAATCAAAATAATCTTCTGTCCCATGGGAATCAAGGTCATCTACTTCTCCTGCAACCAGGGACTAGGCATTGTAATAAAAAAGCCCGCCAAATGAATAGATTGGAGAATGTAGTTGCTTGCATAGTTTTGTGGATGGGACATTATACTTTGTAATTGGGTAATTGTTACTTGTGTATTCAGACTTGGTTTCACTTTTGATCGTGCTGATACTTTGTAACTAATAAACATGTTCTTTGAGGAATTTTCAAGCCTCAGAGTGCTACTTTATTCGTCTTTGTCTGTCAGAACCATGACAGTCAGTTTGCAGTTCTTGCTTCAGCTGTTGTGCAAATGCATCAGTGTGTGTGTGTGTGTGTGTGTGTGGGTGAACTTTTCTGTTTCTCCTGCCATCTGGTTGTTGCTTGTGTCACTTGCTGTCTATCAGGAATGACAGAACTCACCATCTCCTGCCTGGTGCTTTTGTATTGGGGCATGTGGGACAGAGCATCAGCTATGAAGTTCCTCCCTCCTGGGATGTATTTCAGTTCAAGTCAAACCTTTTGAAATATTGCACCCATCTGACTTGCTTAGGAGAAATTTTGAGTAGGTTTTTTAGGGCTTCTAAGTTCTTATGGTCAGTCCCCACTTCAAAGGGGGCTTTGCTTCCCTCCAGGAGCTGCCCCCAAGTTAATAGCACCCAACACAAAAGCCTCTTTCTCCCACACTGCCCACTTCCGTTCTGTCTCATTTAGTTTGTGAGATATGTACGTGCATGGGTGTAAGTTCCCCTCCCCATTACGCTGGAGGGAGCCGCATTGCTGGCATCTGCTTGGATCATGAAAAGCTCTTTGGGGTTTGGGTGTTTTAACATGGGTTCAGTGGCGAATAGCCCCTTGAGTTTTTTTAATGCTGCTTGGCACGCCAGAGTCCAGTTCAAGGGCTGATTCAGTCGGGGCTTCTCCCCCATCTTTTCCAGTTTTCAACAACCCAGTGATTGTGGTGAAGGAGGGGATGAATTGCTGATAGAAATGTGCAAACCCAAGGAAACTCTGCAGCTGCTTGCGGGTGCAAGGGGCTTGCCATTCCAAGATGGACTTCACCTTCTCTGGGTCCATCTCTATCCCCTCACACGACACACAGTAACCTTAGTAGTCCATTCTAGATTTGTAAAACTCGCATTTTGACAGTTTAACATACAGCTTAGTGTCCAACAGTTTTTCAGTACCTGTTGTATGAGTTTCATGTGCTTATCCATGGTTTTCATGTAAATGAGGATGTCATCAAGATACACTAGCACTCCCTTATAAAGATGCTCATGTAGTATCTCTTTTATGAGTTACATGAATACAGCAGGGGCTCCTTGTAGTCCAAATGGCATAACTTTAAATTGGTAGCTACCAAGGGGGCAGTTAAAGGCTGTCTTCCACTCATCACCTCACTCGATAGTACGCCTCCCTCATTTCCAATTTTTCCTTTGACCAAATGGCCTAGCATATCCTTCATAAGAGGAAGGGGGTACATATTCTCCAAGCACATGCCATTAATTCCACGGAAATCCATGCATAATCTCAGCAACCCATCTTTCTTTTCCTTAAACAGTACGGGGGCTGCTACTCAGGATTTTGTTGCTTGGATGAACCCCCTTGCCAAATTCTTGTCAATGTACTCTGTCAACTCCTTCAGCTCCTTCAGAGTCATGGAGTACATCTTTGGCCTGGGAAGTTTTGCCCCTGGCAGGATCTCAATA
The DNA here is from genome assembly GCF_001527695.2 of Protobothrops mucrosquamatus. NCBI lineage: Eukaryota > Metazoa > Chordata > Lepidosauria > Squamata > Viperidae > Protobothrops > Protobothrops mucrosquamatus. The sequence continues at coordinate 1,179,015 of NW_015386338.1, forward strand.
GCACAGTCCATGGGGCAGTGAGAGAGCAGGATATTGCACTCTTTCTCACTATACACTTCCATGAGGTCTCAGTACTCTTGCCCTGCTCTCCCCAAAAGGGGAGCTTCCAACCCATAAAGTTCTAAAAGTCAGGGCAAAAAAATTGTTAGGTGGAAAAGAAATTTATAGTTTCCAATATTCTGTGCCAATTATTTTCAAATGTTGGATGTCACTTTGAGCTTCCAGTCAGATTTGCACATTCCTCCCAAAATTCTTCACAGCCATGTTTTGCCTTAGTACATAACCAATGGCTGCCCATTTTTAAGAGTTGTTTCCTGCCTTAGCTCTTAGTTCAGTACATCCAGGTTTGAGATTAGCCAGTATGCAAGCCAGGCTATTAAAGTTTCTTAAATTGTACATAATGAGCCCTAGGACTCCCAATCTGAGTCCACTAGTGCAAGATAGTTAGGGCTTAGGTTTGGAGATCTCTTTCCTGCTACTTCCCTAATCAGGGCATATAAATTGCCAATTGCCTGAGGGGGCCTGCTTCCCTCCCCCTTGGAATTTTGCTGGGAGATGTTCCTACAAAGTTTTAATGACACAGGGCAAGAATCAGGCTGGAGCTTTACTGAAGGTAAGTGTGTGTGCATGTGTATGTGCAGCTGCTTCTACAAAACAGGCAATACAACCATCCTGGATAAATTTTCCTCCCACCAGACAGAAATCCACGGTGTTCAGTACTTGCTGTGCCAACTATTTCCAAATGCCATCACTCTATAAATACATTCAACTGGTTAATTACAACACAAATGGGGCAAGAAAGAAAACCTTACAGTGAGTTTCCACCCTCCCCCCATAGTCTTCCTAATTTTCTTCTGAGGCTTCACGTGGGGACCAATGGCTCCAGGACTCCTTCCTTCCTCTGCAGCTTTCACAGGCATCTGGGGGAATGGTAGGACTTGGGAAGATCTGTTCCACTCTGGTTGCATGGTGGCTTTTTAGTGGATGGCTGGATTCAAAACCCAATTCCATGGCTCAAATGGATGGAGGCAGCATCTGGGTCAGTGTGCTCTGCTTCCAAAGGTTGGGAGGGGTCATCTGCATAGGGCTGAAAGACATAAGAGCAAGATCTCCTCCCCCCCCTTTCTGGGTGGACTCTCCCAGGAGAGGCAAACAAAGGCATGGAGAACAGAGAATAAGAAAAGGAAAAGTAGAATTGGGGGGAGGGTAGCTTGCAGACAGAGTTTGAAAAGGCATTAATACTGCAGTGGTTAAAGAAACAGATAGGCAGACAAAATGAGGAAATCACAGATGAGGACAAAAGAAAGCTGGATTCTGGTAAGCGAACATAAATGACTCACTTCTGAACTGAACATTTGCAACATGTTAGGACTTAAGGACTTGCAACTTGAAAAATGCTGGTCATGTTTCAGGAAAAGGATAGACAGATAAAACCCATTTACAACACATACAGTAAATGCAAGAGTGAAACTTTTCCAGTAGATGAACTTAAAACATTCCCTCCTGCTAACTTTGGGCTGTTCTTAAGAGTACAGAGAGAGAAAGGAAGAAGAAACAAACAAACAAACACATTTTTCTTCACACTGTTTGTTGGCCAGACAAACAGAGTGAAGATATTTTGGTGGCTTAATTTAAGCAGAATTTCTAGCAGAATTTTAAAATTCTTTTCTCTTTGGATTAGAAACAATTAACAGTCACATTTACCTCACACGCAAGACTTTGACACACATATATATACAAAGACAAGGAAAAGAGAACAGAAAAGGAAATAGAAGTCTTAGTTTTACACATTCTGGTCATTCCCACCATAAATTTCAATTAACTCAAATTAGGGAAGGCACAAATCTTAAACATACCATATGGTTGCATAGAAGAAGAAGAAGAGAGAGAGAATCACTATTTCTTATTTTCCCTTGAAGTACCTTTATTTAGCCAAATTGGTTTCCCAGCAAAGCCCTGAGCAAAGCCCACTCTTCACAAATTTGTCTTGCTCGCTTCCTTTTTCATACCATCCATGATGGGCACTTGCCTCTCGTTCCACACCTCAAGCAAATCTCCAATAGGTGACCTAATTCCCACCCTCGAACTTCAGCTAACCATGTTCCCCTTCCGATGTGGGGTTCAATCAGCTTAGTTGGGTCCCTAGCGGCACTTCCCAGCCACTCTTAGTGACACTATCCCTGCCGCCCCACCTATCAGTTTTTGGGCACACAAAAAAAATGCCCAGGAGGATTTCGGTTCCCTAATGAAGTACGGGCTCCTCCTACCTAGGGAACTCCTCGCCGTCACTTTGCAGACCAAAAAGGGGTCTGGGGAGGACTTGCCACCCTCGGCTCAGACATGTATGCGGCCTCCTTCTACCTCACTGCCTTCAGTTTTTAGACTCAGGAGGAGTCTGGGAGGACCTGTGCTTTGTGCCTTAGTATGAGCCCCTCCTACAGATGAGTTTTGCTTACAGGGCCTTACCACCTGGTTACCCAAATCCAATTCTCTCATTCATTCATTCCATTCCATTTTCACACAGCCTCTCCCTTTTCCCTAACAAAAGGTCCTGCGCTCTGGCCAAACCCCTATGCTTTCCAGGGTCTGCCACTTGAACAGATCCTTTCTGCGGTTAGGAAAGACCAGAGGGAGCAAAATCCAACTGTGATTGGGAAAAGGGTCTTCTCACTCACAGACACAGAGACATACACACATTTCTCTCACTCCCCTGGGTTTTAAAGTTAAAATTTAGAGGTACTCACCTTCACCTTCTTTCCAAAGCAGCCCTTGAGCTCAAATCCAAAGCTTCCTTTATACCCTGGCTCCACATGGGCAGGGCCTGGGAAACCAATCCACAGACACAAGGGGTCTGCTGCCAGCAAGATGGGGCTTACTTGTCTCAGTCCATTGGAGAGGTTAGCTTGGAGTCCCATCCTGGGTGCCAAATTGTTGAAGAAAAAGTCTTCACCATGGTTCAGTCCAAGCCGGGAATAAACAACATGGCGACTGCTTTAGAAAGAAGGTTGCAGTTTATTGAAGAGGAGAGCCAGACAGAAAGATGGCTCTGGAAGAAAAAATGAGCAAGCACATGTAGGGAGTGGGTTTTTATACCCTCTGGAGCCTTTTGTTTGGAGTTGTTCCTGTGGCATGAACTTTGACCTCAATCTGAGTGTGCCCTTTGGCATCTGTGGTTAATCCTATTATATCCTGTCTTAGAGTTTGGATGAGGTACCTTGCTCAATAGTAGTAACTGTGAGAGGGATCTCGGAGTCCTAGTGGACAATAATTTAAATATGAGCCAGCAGTGTGCTGCAGCTGCCAAAAAATCCAACACAGTGCTAGGCTGCATTAACAGAGGAATAGAATCAAGATCACACGAAGTATTAATACCACTTTACAATGCCTTGGTAAGGCCACACTTGGAATACTGCATCCAGTTTTGGTCACCACGATGTAAAAAAGATGTTGAGACTTTAGAAAGAGTACAGAGAAGAGCAACAAAGATGATTAGGGGACTGGAGGCTAAAACATATAAGGAACGGTTGCTGGAATTGGGTATGTCTAGTTTAACAAAGAGAAGGACGAGGGGGACATGATAGCAGTGTTCCAATATCTCAGGGGCTGCCACAAAGAAGAGGGAGTCAAGCTATTTTCCAAAGCGCCTGAAGGCAGGACAAGGAGCAACGGGTGGAAACTAACCAAAGAGAGAAGCAACCTAGAACTAAGGAGAAACTTCCTGACAGTTAGAACAATTAACCAGTGGAACAACCTGCCTCCATAAGTGGTGAATGCACCAACACTGGAAGTTTTTAAGAAGAAACTGGACAGCCATTTGTCCAAAATGGTATAGGGTTTCCTGCCTGAGCAGGGGGTTGGACTAGATGACCTCCAAGGTCCCTTCCAACTTTATCATTATTATTATTATTATTATTATTATTATTATTAGGTATGTAGATTTTAGGTGTCTTTGTCTTCTTAATCTTCTAACTTCAACCTTCCTGAATGGTTTACATCTGCATTTCTACAGAGCTGGTTTCTGCTTGGGGGAGGGAGACTTGGGGCTATTAAGAAAAACTGGGCATGCTTTTCTGTCTCTTTAAGATCCTTTTAGGAAATATATTTTTCTGCACTTTTAATATTTCCTTCTCTGGGGGGCTGACTTCCCACGATATGTTGTAAGAATCTTTTTTTTATTCTCCTTGATTTCTGTTGCAAGTCTTTGTTCATTCTAAGCCTTTCCTTTCCTGACTTCATCTTTGCATGTTCTGGCGGTCTACTGACAATAAGCCTTAGTTATGTGTCCCTCTTTCCATTTTTTCGTATAGCTTTTGGATGACAAAGTTGTCAGCTAGGTTGGTTAGGAATCTGTTTGATCTCCCACTCACTGCAGTTGATATCTGGATAGTTGAAGTATCCCATTACTACTGTGGTATGCTTCCTGCATACATTTGTTAACTGGTTGGCAAAGAGTTCATCTATTTCTTCTGATAGGTTGGATAGCCTTAATATTCCTTAATGCAGGGGTGTCAAACTCAATTTCATTGAGCATTGTGGTTGCCATTGGGGGGCCAGGTAGATGTGTCTGGCATGGCGTGGCCTACCGGGTGGGGTGTGGCTGGCACCGGCATGGCCTACTGGGTGGGCGTGGCCAGCTCAATGTCACTCACGTCAGGGGCACCTGTGTGGGCCTGGGCAGGACTGGGGTGCATCCAAGGGTGGGGAAGGGTAGGTGGGACCGGGGCCAGCGCTAGGGCATGGTCAACTGGAGGAGCCTCACTGAGCCTCAGGCTGTGCACGGGGCCCCTGAACAGTGGCATGGACTGCCCAGAGCCCTGGGCAGTGGAGGTCAAGTGCCCAGCCTGGCCCTTGAGCTCCCACGGCACCAGGACCCTGCCTAGCCTAGCTGCACTTCCCCGAGGGGGCGCCCAGGTGCACTTACCTCCTCCTCAATGCTCCTGCTGCTGTGCTCACTCTCCTTCGCCAGGTTACTCATGGTGGGTGCAGGAGAACAAAGTGCGTGGGTCAGAGGAAGGCCCATTCCCTCTCCATGCAAGGAAACCTGGCTTTGTAACCAAAGCATCCTCAGCAATAGGATGGGAGACCACCAGGGGATGGCAAAAGGGCAACAGGGCTGCTAGCGGCCAAGTGCTAAGGCAGGAGTTCCCTCAGACCCTCCCTCCCTCTTATTCCAATCTCCTTCCTTCCTCCCTCCCTCCCTCCCTCCATTACTTCTCTCCTTTTTTTCTTTCTTCCTTTCTTTCCTTCCTCCCTTCCCTTCTTCCCTGCCTCCCTCCTTTTCATTCCCATCTCCTTCCTTCCTTCCCTTACTTTCTTCCTGTTTTCCTCACCTCCTTCCCTCCCTCCTTCTCTCTGTGCCCTGGAAGGGATGAGGGGAGGGGGAGAGGTTGGCAGCACTTCTCTCAAAGAATAAGAGTTGGAAGAGACCTTTGAGGTCTTTAGTCCAAGCTCCTGCTCAAGCAGGGAACATATACCATTCCAGACAATGGAATATCCAATCTCTACTTAAAAGCTTCCAGTAATGGAGCATACACAACTTCTGAAGGCAAGCCTTTTCACTGGTTAGTTGTTTTCACAAGTCCTTAGTTCTAGGCTGGTTTTCTTCTTGATTAGTTTCCATCTATTATTTGCCTTCTGATGCTTTGGAAAATAGGTTGACCCTTTCTTCTCTGTGGCAGCCCATCAAATATTGGAACACTGCTATCATGTCACCACCCCTAGTCCTTTTCACTAAGCTAGACATACCCAATTCCCACAAACATTTGTCATATGTTTTAGCCTCCAGCCCCCTAATCATCTATGTTTACCATCCATTTAGACCAGATGGTCCCCCCTGGTTTGGTTTATAGAACAGTGGCCACAAGCAGAGCCTTCTCAGAGACAGCACCCCCATTATAGAACTTTCTCCCAAGGAAAATATGAACAGTGCAACCCTCACCTGTTTAGAGGCAACTCTGTTCAGCCAGACATATGTAAAACACATTTTATGGTCAAACAGCACTAAGTAAATTACTACTAATATTTTTCTTTCTTAAAATACACACTTTTAATATTGTTTTAAGCAGTGCTAGTGATGCTTTACAATGGCTGTCTTTGAGAGTTTTCTTGTAAACCACCCTGGATTTGTCAGAAACTTTTAATTTCAAATTAGATGTTGATTTAATAAATTAGGCAGAAGAAACAAATGTTTAAATACATCTAAATCCCACAGACCTACTGCCTCCTAGGCACATGATGCAGAGACATGACACCCAAAATATATTGGTTTGGGTAAGGCTGGATTAAATTATAAAAGAGCAGATGAAGGGAAGTATTTTTGTCTCCGACAAAATAATTGGGGGGGGGGCGAGTTGACTCGGCCTTTTAATTTCAACTCACACCAATTCCTCTTAACTTCCCATTTAATCCAAAGAGTTCTATTATTGCCTGGATTTTGGGGAGGGGAGTAGGCAAGAATAGACCACAAAGCTAATCTGCAAGTTTGCTCTCTCACCTGCCTGCACACCACCTTCCTGTGTTTGTGTGTGTGTGTGTGTGTGTGTATGTGTATGAGCACGTGTATGTATGTGTATGGGAGACAGAGAGAGAGATCCCCTTTTTGTAAGTTTGCTTATTCTGCAACGCTCCCCGTTCTCCACATTTTCGCTTCCCTGCTGGCTCAATCTCTCTCTCTCTCTCTCTCTCTCTCTCTCTCTCTCTCTCTCTCTCTCTCTCTCTCTCTCTCTCTCTCTCTCTCTCTCTCTCTCTCTCTCTCTCTCTCTCTCTCTCTCTCTCTCTCTCTCTCTCTCTCTCACACACACACACACACACACACACACAGGTTAATAAAAAAGAGAAGGAGGGGGGAGAAAGGTGGAAGCTCTCCTTTTTTGTAAAACCTTGGCTTCCTCCTCCTCTTCCCCTCCTGGCTCTCTCTCTGTCTCTGTCTCTCTCATACACACACACACACACACACACACACACCCTTCCTGTTTTCTCCTCCTCCTTTTCCTCCAGCTGCACCTGAAGGGAGTGGGAGGAAGTTAAAAAAAAGAGAAGGGGTGGAAGAATGGGGGAAGCTCTCCTTTTTTGTAACACCTTGGCTTCCTCCTCCTCCTCTTCCACTCCTCTCTCTCTCTCTCTCTCTCTCTCTCTCTCTCTCTCTCTCTCCCCCCGTATGTGTGTGTGTGTATGTGTGTGTGTGTCTCCCTCTCTCTCTCACACACACACACACACACACACAGAGAGAGAGAGAGAGAGAGAGAGAGAGAGAGAGAGAGAGAGAGAGAGAGAGAGAGAGAGAGAGAAACCCTTCCTGCTTTCTTTTCCTTCTCACCCTTTCTGGCCTGGCAAAGCAGAGCCACATGAGGAGAAGCCCAGCAAAGTGGGGCATGGCCGGGCATGATGGGGTTAAGCTGGGAGGGGAGGGGTGGGCTGAGGCAAATGAGCTGCAGCTGCTGCTGCACACCACCAGCCCCTGAGTGCTCGCTGTTTCCTGTGTGTGCACCAGGGCCCCCAGCTGGGTTGGAGTGGGCCAGGGCTGGGGCAGAGGGGATGGGTCTCTTGCCATTTCTGGGACAGCCCCGGAGGGGCAAATCATCTGGCCCGCGGGCCTTGTGTTTGACATGTCTGCCTTAATGGTACTACATCTACATGGAGGGAGGTAAGCAATGGGGTATCACAAGGTTCTGTCTTAGGAACAGTACTCTTCAATATCTTCATAAATGACTTAGATGAGGGAATATAAGGGGAACTCATTAAATTTGCAGATGACACTAAGCTGGCAGGAATAGCCAACACCCCAGAAGAAAAGCTCAAAATCCAAAAAGATCTTGAGAGACTTGAACAATCGGCCCTATCCAACAAACTGATATTTAATGTGAAGAAAAGCAAGGTTTTACACCTGGGCAGGAAAAACCAAAGGTATAAGTACAGATTAGGTGAAATCTGGCTCAAAAACAGTAACTGTGAGAGGGACCTTGGAGTCCTAGTGGATGATCACTTAAATGTGAGTTAGCAGTGTGCAGCCGCTGCCAAAAAAACTAATACAATCATTGGTTGTATAAGCAGAGGCATAGAATTAAAATCACGTAAAGTATTAGTACTATTTTATAAAGCCTTAGCAAGGCCACACCTGGAATACTGCATCCAGTTTTGGTCACCACATTACAAAAAAGATATTGAGACTTTGGAAAAACTGGAAAGAGCAACTAAGATGATCAAAGGCCTGGAGACTAAAACATATGAAGAACGGTTGCAGGATTTGGGAATGTCCAGTCTAGAGAACAGAAGGACTAGGTGGGACATGATAGCAGTATTCCAATATTTGAGAGGCTGCCACAAGGAAGAGGGGTCAATTTATTTTTCAAAGCACCAGAAGGCAAGACAAGAAACAATGGGTAGAATCTAATCAAGGAGAGAAGCAACCTGGAAGTAAGAAGAAACTTCCTATAAGTGAGGACAATTAACCAGTGGAACAGCTTGCCTTCAGACGTTGTGGGTGCTTCATCATTGGAGGTTTTTAAGAAGAGACTGGAGACCCACTTGTCTGAAATGATATAGAGTCTCCTGCTTGACCAGGGAGCTGGACTAGAAGACCTCCAAGGTCCCTTCCAGCTCTGTTCTGATTCTGATTCCTTATTTTGTCTCTCTCCTAAAAAAATCCTTTCCAATTAATCACATAGTATTATTTATTCAGAATAAATAAAGGTTTTGCTTTCATCATTCTAATTAATCATCAATATTCTTGTGTAGCTTTTATAACTTCTGCCACCAAAGAAAAAGTGTTCTTTCAGGCAGATTTTGCCTTAGAAAACCTTTTACCATTTCCTGAAGAAGTGGTTCACAAGCTGTCTCTAAAAATCTCTCTCTCACCCACCCCCACGTGATTATTGCTAATTTTTTCTGGATCATTTCCTGTGCTTGCAGCAGCTTAAAGGAAGAGAAATTATCCTTGTGTGTCTTAACAATATAGAGTTTAGCATTGCTTTAGTTATTTTAAGGAATTCAGTGAGAAATTTGCTAATATTGTTATCTTTCTTTCTCAAAAAAAATTTCTTATCTCTAAGGATTTGGTCTCTTCAAAGGAATTTTGCTGCTCCAAATGTTATATTGTTTTTAATCACGAGGAGTTCAGCTGATACAAAATACTTTTCATATGTTTTACTTTTCATATGTTTCTATAAGGCTTATTAATGATACTATCTGCAAGCCATTACAACAGTTGGAGGAGCATCCCTTGCAACTGGCTAATTGTTAAAAAAGGACTGTTGCAACCTAAAAAGTATCCCGCCTATTTCACAACATACTGTATGAGCCTAAGAAAAACTGTGTGCCATTCAAAGCAGACATTTTCTAGAATAACAGGGCTTATCATTTACTGATAAATGTAATAGTTGGGATGACTTAAGTGGTTGGAAATTGGAACATTTAAAGGAGAAAGAAATCCTTTTTTCTTGGCTACAGAGTGGTGTTGAACAAATGGGTCCCAAAGGTGCTTTTTTTCAGGAGGTAACTGGATTTTCTTGTGTTTCTTGTGTTCAAAAGAAATACAAGAAAACCCAATTGCCTTCTGAAAAAAGCACCTTTGGATGACTAAGAATCTCCATAGTTGAACAAATGGTCATTTGAACAATCAGCAGTGTAAGAAATTTAATAAATAAATCTATTGTTTTCAAATTCTTGAAGTAGCTTTTAAGCACAAACATTTTAGAAAAGTGCTAAGGATATCAACTAAACCAAATAGATGACATGAGATACCAGCTGGATCATATAAGGAAAGGTTGATTGAATTGGGTATGTCTAGTTTAATGAAGAGAAGGACGAGGGGGGACATGATAGCAGTGTTCCAATATCTCAGGGGCTGCCACAAAGAAGAGGGAGTCAAGCTATTTTCCAAGGCACCTGAAGGCAGGACAAGGAGCAACGGGTGGAAACTAACCAAAGAGAGAAGCAGCCTAGAACGAAGGAGAAACTTCCTGACAGTTAGAACAATTAACCAGTGGAACAACCTGCCTCCAGAAGCAGTGAATGCTCCAACACTGGAAGTTTTTAAGAAGAGACTGGACAGCCATTTGTCTGAAATGGTATAGGGTTTCCTGCCTGAGCAGGGGGTTGGACTAGATGACCTCCAAGGTCCCTTCCAACTTTATTATTATTATTATTATTATTATTATTATTATTATTATTATTATTATTATTATCTGCAGAGCAAATGCTCTGAGCTCAGCATCTTAAAGGACAATTTGTTCTACTGAATACTAATTCAGACTCTTCTGTGTCTTTCTTCTTTCCTTACCTGGTATGAATGAGAACTAGTTTTAGTCCTTAGTCTTCATTTCCCATATCTGATACCTCCAACTTCTCCTTGATCATATGTTCTGCTTCTGATCTTTGGGCCATCTCTCTTATATATGCACTGAGGAGAGGAGATTGAGATGCCAAGAGAAAACTGAAGCCCCAAGAATGGTGCCTGGGAACTGTGTTTATCAATTTAGTTCCCATAACAACTTCACAACTGAAGATTGGATGAAAACAAACCAGACATTTGGCTGTTGGGGTCTGGTCTGCAAGGGATGCTTTAATGTAATGTTTTGTGTGGTAAAATACTAGATCTTGCTTTGCTTTCTTGCTGTCACTGTCCCTCAATAAAAGTTCCTTTTGAAATAATGCCTGTCTCAAGAGCTCTGCTTTCTTGGGAGGACTAGCTGAGGCAAGACCTTACATTAAGCAAGATCTGCAAAAAGGTCAACCTGAAGAGGCAACTGCCCTACCATGGGGCCTGTGCACACCATGTCCCTCCAAGATAGCGAACAAGATGAGACTGAATGCTGGGGAGAGCTCGCTGCGAAGAACCACCCAGAAGAAAGCTCCTCTGAATGGATGGAGGAAATGGTCACAGCAGAAAATTCCATGAAACCAAGATGGTGTTAGAGTTTTACAGCTTTCCAGTGCAAAAATAAGCCCCCAAAATAAGCACACATTCAAAATGAGCAGGAGGCATAGTTTAGAAAATTTTTATCTATATAATATATATAAACACGATATATACAGTTTCATTCAGCTCTGGGGAATATCAACAACTTGGAAATCAGAAAAAAAACAACATAGAGAAGACTAAGACACGCCCACACATAGGCTGGATTACATGCCTCACACAACCAATACTGTGTCTTAATCAAAAACAGTTCTCATTGGCTGGTTTGTTGCTATGGCTATTCCAGTTTATAAAATTTCTTGCACAGTGACAGATGGTTAGTTGTAGTAGAAAAGAGAGAAGAGTGGGAAGGAAAAACCCAGTGAATAACATTCACCCGAGGCAGCTGGAGAAAGGACTGGAAATGGGAGATGGAATGGCTCTCCAATGAGAAGGATGAGTCTGAAGGAGAGCAGGAATTGACTGACCAGATCCTGAAGCAAGCTGTGCAATACATGGTGGAAGTCTTTCAGAATCTGAAGATGAAACCTTGAAGAAACCGAGGGTGGTGGGAGTGAGTTGGGGATGACCAAAGCTGTGGCAGCGGCAGCCGGCTCCACAGAAACTGCGGCAACCACCCCAGTGATATAGCAGCCAGCAGCTTCCAGAGGGGGGAACACTCCACCAATCCCCAGAGGGTTCCCCTCAGGGTAAAATTCAATGGGGACTCCCAGCAACTGGGCTTCTTCCTGGCTCACATCTTCACCTACATGCAAGTGTATGGGAGAATCCTCCACAGTGAGGAAGCCAGAGTCAGGATCATTACCCTAGCCCTAGAAAGAATCGCAGCTCAGTGGATGGTTACTCTGCACAACTGCAATGCACCAGAGCTTTGAAACTTTAACCATTTCATGAGAGCCCTGAGATGGAGGTGTGAGGACCACCTGGCTATTGAAAAGCACAGGATCGCATAAAGGCAGGTATGCCGGCCAGTAGGCAGGTATGCCGGCCAGTAGCTGAGTACACGGAAGAGTTCAAGGTCCTGGCATGCTGCCTCAACTGTCCTGAAGATATCTTGATCAGCTGTTTCCAGGATGGGCATGGACAATGCATGCATGGCCAGGGGTGCCCCAGTACAATTGCATGATTGGTGCTTCCTGGTCGAGGAGGTGGAGATCAACCAGAACTGCAACCTGTACTGCTCTGCATGGAAACAGTCTCTTCTGGAGAAGAAAAGTGAAGCAGTTAAAGCCTCAGCTGTGACCCAACAGCCTGTTTTAAGTGTGGCAAGGAAGGCCATCATGCTGTAGAATTCCACAGCAAAACCCTGACCAAAAGAGTTGAACAGCAGCCTAGGAGGGGGAGTTGACTAAGCCCAATCAACACCAGAAAAACATGACCCTGAGGATCTCAGAGGTTGTGGAGTTCCGTCCAACCACAAAGCCAAGGGGTGGAACTATGACCACTCTAGAAGATGAACCAGGGGCATCAGAAAGTGACTACAACAATGACCCATTGGTAAGTGGGCTGATCGTGCCAATGACCATGCCCATAGAACTGTTAATTCTGGGCAGAGAAGGAAAGGTGACCTTGACCACCCTCTTAGATTCAGGGTGCACCCAATGCCTGGTCAGCCCAGCCCTAGTCAGGAAGTTAGGGGTCTGGCTGAGAAGGTTAAAAAAATACCATTTCATTTTGCCAATTTGACGGGTCCATCACAGGGGGTGTCCTGGCCACATTAGCTATGGAACCCCTGGGACTAACCATGGGAAGCCACTCAGAGATTCTAACCTTTATTGTGGCCCCTGGAATGGAATGGCCTCTAGTCCTGGGGCTAGCATGACTGAGAAAATGGAATCCATTAATAGACTGGCAGATGGGATGTTTGAAATTCCCCAAAGAGAAAATCCCTTTGCTGAGCAATAAATGCCAGTTGGGAAAGGGAAAAATTCGAGAAATAGCGGCTACCTTATGTGGTGAAGCCCTGCAAACCATACCTAGAGAATATTGGGATTGCGCTGAGGTTTTCAGGGAAAGGTGTTCAGACAAACTGCCCCCCTATTGACCCACAAATTGTGCCATTGAAATCATCCCAGGGGCTAAACTACCAAAACCAAAACTGTACTCTATGACCCCCAGGGAGTTGAACTAACTCCATCAGTTCATTGATAAAAACCTGGCTCGTGGGTTTACCAGCTGGCCAGACCCTGGGTGGCTGCCCCTGTGCTATTCAGAGAAAAGAAAGATGGCTCTCTTCATCTCTGTGTGGACTATAGAGGTTTGAAGACAGTATATGTGGAAAATGTGTATCCACTGCCCCTCATGAAAGGTATACTGGCCCACCTATCCAAAGGAAAGATATTTTCCAAATTAGACCTGTAGGAGGGGGATAAGTGGAAGCCTGCTTTCAACTACCCCCTTGGCTGTTTCCAATTTAAAGTACTTCTTTTTGGCTTGCAAGGGGCCCCTGCAGTGTTTATGCAGCTGATTAATGAGGTGCTCCAAGAGCACCTGTATAAGGGTTTTGGTGTCTTAATCTACATGATATCTTAATCTACATTGAAATGAAGGCAGAACATGTAAAATTGGTCAGAGCAGTCCTGAATAAACTCCTAGCAGCCAAGCTTTATGCAAAATTATCAAAATGTGAGTTCCACAAAAAGAAAATTGACTACCTGGGCTACGGATCTCACATGAAGGGGTGGAGATGGACTTGGACCTGTTCTGGAATGGGCGGCTCCCCGTACCAGAAAGCAGCTACAGAGCTTTTGTGGGTTTGTAAATTTCTACTGCAATTCATCCCTTTTTTCACCCAGATTGCTTTACCTATCACAAACCTGTTAAAAACAAAAGGGGTGGATAAGCCGAAACCCAGCCAGGCCCTAAAATGGACAAAGGAGTGCCAAGTGGTGTTTGAAAAGCTAAAAAGGCTTCAGGATCCAGAAAAGGGATTTGTAATTCAAGCTGACACCAGCGATGTAGCCATGGGAGCAGTGTTGCTCCAAGAAAATGAGAAAGACCATCTACAATCATGTGCCTACACCTCCAAAAAATTATCAGAAACCAAACAATATTGGGCAGTTTGGGAGAAGGAAGCTTATGCAGTGCGCTGGGCCCTCCAAGAAGGGCACTTCTTGGAAGGGAGCAAAATCTCTTTCCAAATATGGACTGACCACAAAAACTTAGAAACTCTCAGAACCCCCAGGAAGTTGTCACCTAAACAAGCACGGTGGGCTCATCACTTCCACTGATTCAATTTCACTCTCCACTACTTGCCGGAGGAAGGGGAGAGAATTTCTTAGCTGACGCCCTATCCAGGATGCCACAGTACAACAGCTTCAAAGCTGATGTAGTAAAGCCTTTATTACCAGCACAGCAACTAGCGGCCCCAGTGATCACGAGGTCACAGAAGAGAAGCCCCACGCCATTGGACAATGCTGTCTCAACTGCATTCAAACAAGCTTTAGAGAAAGATGAGTGGTTTTCAAAACATAAAAGTTTCTGCTTGATGCAGGATGGACTAGTATGGATGGGGGAAAACTCTATGTCCTGCCATGCAAAGATTAAAAACTATGCAAGTTTCCCATGATTCAAAACTCATGGGGCACTTCGGATTTGTGAAGACCCTACACCTGATAAAAAGGCAATTCTGGTGGCCATCATTGCAGTAAAGCGAAGGCAAGGGAAAATACTTGGTCTTTTACAGCCAGTAGCAAGCCCTTCAGCACCCTAGAGGGAGATTCCTATGGACTTTATTGAAATACAGCTATCTGGGTTGTAACTGACTTATTCTCAAAGCAAGTCCATTTCATTCCATGCCAAAAGATTCCAACTGCTAAAATCTTAGTTAAAATGTTCCTCCAACATATTTATTGGTTGCATGGAGCCCCTCAGGCATAATTTCAGACAGGGGTATACAATTTACTTCTAAATACTGGAAGGCCTTTTTGGACCTATTGGGCACAGAACAAGACTTGAGTCATCAGCCTCAAATGAATGGGGGGTGGACAGAATGAATGAACTCAATTCTGGAGCAGTACCTTAGTTGCTTCATCAATTACCAGCAGGACAATTGGACTGATTTCTTGCCCTTTGCTGAAGTGGCATATAACAATGCTGTTCACTCCAGCACAGGGTACACCCCCTTTCAAGTTGTCATGGGACAGGTGTTCAAACCTATGCCTGAATTACCACCCAGTGAGCCCACCATCCTTTCCCTTAAGGAATGGATGAATCACTTGCAAAATACTGGCCAATAGTCAGAAAAGCTCTAGATGAAGCCAAGAATGCTTATAAAGCTCAAGCAGAGAAAAAGAGAAGGGAACCCAAACCTTTTCACATTGGGGACAAAGTCTATTTATCCATTAGTTTTCTGCAATCACTGTAATCTTCCAAGAGGTTAGGACCCAAATTTGTAGGTCCCTTTCCAATCAAGCGCATCATAAATCCAATTACTGTGGAACTGGAACTCCCCAAGACTTTAAAACAGTTTCACCCTGTATTTCATTGTAGCTTACTGAAACCAAAGATAACCTTGCCTTTAAGGCCAAAAGCACCTCCTACACAACAGCCCATTATGGTGGAAGGTGAACAACACTTTGAGATTAAAGAAATCCTAGACTCAAGTAAGCACCATAGGGCTATCCAATATTTGATAGCTGGAAAGAATGAATGAGTTCACAAAAAGTATGTTAGGGCCCCAACGCTACTTAAATGCTTCCATGAATGCTATCCTGATAAACCCTGCTAACTGCCTATTTTTCTTTTCCCATTTTCTTATTTTCTCTCTCCTGCAAATGGATCTTCCATTTTTTTAGGGAGGCACCATGTCAGACCCTCATTTATTTTATAGCTTTTCTTTCTATGTTCAGGTCTGACAGTCACTTACACCTTTTTTTCACCAGTTTAGATATTTCATATGACACTTCCAGCTGAAATATCAAAATCTCACTCCATTGGAGACTTTATATCATAGTTCTACTTTCTGCTGTTTTCTTGGCTCTCTTGGTGGTCTACAATGTATCTAAACAAATATCCCAAGATCTTCCTGAAAAATAAAACAAAACTCATTTGTTTCAATACTGTTTTAAATCATTGAAACTGTTGACAGCAAAGTTCAAAGTCAACACATGTGCTGTATAGACCAACCTCTTCCTCTAATGACATCTGAGACTACTAAAAGGGAGAAGGGATAATTTGATAACTAGATTCAAATGCTCATTTTGAAAAATAAAACATTCTGTTTTCTCACATTGAATCAGCTCATTTTCTGTGTATTTGTATTTGCTGTAATTCTTTCTTACAGTTGGCCTGTACTTATGCTTGGCACAATGTGAGCCACAGCCAGAGCTTGCTTTACATATTTAGACACTAAGAGCAAGATCTAACAGCCTTCTGTAACTGTTGGCTTCAACTATAATGAAAAGACTATTTGTCTTATGGGCTGACATCTGATGTTGGGGCACCATCTTGGTGTCTTGCCTTTGCTCTCTGCTTGTGGCAAACCATAATTTTGCATGATGATAGGCTTCATTTTCCTATGACATATAGGATAATCTTTTTCAGAAGCACAGCTGCTTCCAGTTACTTGCATGTGTGTGAAAAGATTCCCCTGCCTTTACTGAGGATTCCATGATGGTTCTCCGAGAGGCTGACTACATGTATATGAGGAAACACCAAGGCTGTCTCTTCAGATTCCAAGAAACTTCTTTTCTTTACTTACCTGCTTCCAGACCTACTTATTGTTTTTCATAATTGGCATCCATTGGTTTACGTGTTGCCTTGTCAAACAATTGAAAACAACTGCTCCTTCTTTTTGATAATCTTTAAGATTTCTGAAGTTAGCTATCCTCTCACAATCATCCTTTCTGTAATATTCCCTCACTCAAACTAACAGTTACCTAAAATTACCACCGAATTCCTCATATTAAAAGTTCTGATAGAAACTAGATACCAGTTGCAGTATTTTCTGAAAACCATCTTCCTTTGAGAAATGGTTTTGTGTGTAGCACCTAATTGTGCTAATGATGGAATGGCTGCCTGCTTGTGTGCATAATGAAATGCTTGGCAATCAAAGTGATTCTTGTCAGAAAATACTGTGAATTAGTGAACAATGTAGTTTCACTTTCAGTCATTTTTACATTAGCCAGACTTCCTTATAAAAAGGCACAAAATGTACTCCTTGAAATCTGTGCAACTTGCAAGTTCTCCAGAACCAATCTACTAAAAGAAAACTGATAAATATCAGTATAAAAAGACCCTGAAGTATATTTAATGCTTAGATGAATAAATGCAGTTAGTGCAGTAGTTTTATAACTCCTTCTCAGCACATTTCTGTTTTCAATCCAGCCAATTATGTTCTGAGGGGAAACAATTTTCCACCCTTGTTAAGAAATCAAACCAAACCAAAATATAAACAAGCTCATTGTATTCTGTTGTAATAGATTCCAAGACCATTCCAGTATGCCAATATTTGAGGAGCTGCCACAAAGAAGATGGTGTCAAACTATTCTCCAAAGCACCAGAGGGCAGGACAAGAAACAATGGTTGGAAACTGACCAAACAGAGAAGCAACCTGGAATTAAGGAGAAACTTTCTAACAGTGAGGACAATTAACCAGTGGAACGGCTTGTCTTCAGAAATCGTGGGCGCTCCATCACTGGAGGTTTTTAAGAAAAGACTAAACAGTGACTTGTCTGAAATGGTATAGGTTCTCCGCTTGAGCAGGGGGCTGGATTAGAAGACCTCCAAGGTCCCTTCTAGCTCTATTATATTCTACACTATCACAGAGATAAGTTAATCATATTGACAAAAGTTGTTTCAACAGACTCCATAGAGTATGTTTAGAGTGAAGAGAAAACAAATGCATTTCAATTCCACCTTATGTTGACTTGTAATAAAACAATAGTTCTTCAGTTGATGTCTGTCATGGTGAGGGTGAGGTTGTTAGAAAATCGTCATTTCCAACTTTCTGTTTGGAAGAAGGATTTCATTTCAATCTGACTGCAATTTCTTCAAGGAATAAAATGATGCTTTTTATCATTAGGAAATCACCCAAACAGGTATTTTCTGGGTGATGTATGAACTTGTAAGACTCATTGGCAACTGTTTCTTGAAACTGAACCCAAAATTTCTTGACTACAATAGGGGCTTTAGGCAGTGCTTTTTTTGTAAAAAGAAAAGGTGCCGGAACTCACACATGTCATACAACCTGCCTTGCCTACCCTACAAGGTTCCATCCAAAAAAGGTGCCGGAACTCCTTTCTGGGCGTTCTATGAGAAAAAAAGCCCTGGCTTTAGGGATACTTCACATGTAACATTGCATTGCCTATTTGGCAGAAATACGTTATGTATTTTCTTGAATTATATTAGTGAGGGAGACAATAGGGAGGTGCTATGATATGAAGTCACATGCCTAAATATTATCTATCAAAATCTCACTGCATACAGAATGCTTGAACAGTAGGGAAATATGGTGGCTTTCTGTATATAAATATGTAGATACGTTATTTCCCACATGTAGCTTGGTACAGTTCAATCCATGGAAAGCTGCATCCCATAATTCTAAGGCAGTGAGTAATCTAATCAAATCTATAAAAAAATTCTGGTAGTTGCAGGATTCGAGGAATGTGAATTTATAATGAGATTTGAAATAACATAGCTGCTAACAAGTCTCTGAAGCGTGAAATTACCTATGTGTGCTTTCCTCTTATATACATGCTAATCAGGGACTATAGCTAATTTAGCTGCTTGATATATTGTATATCATGGTTTCTTTTGTTGCATTGACACACTACAGATGCAGATATATAATTGTGGGGACCAGTGCTTTTTTTCAAAAAAAAAAGTGCCGGAACTTGCCTACCCTACAAGATTCCATCCAAAAAAGGTGCCGGAACTCCGTTCTGGGCATTCTATGAGAAAAAAAGCCCTGGTGGGGACAGAACCAGATAGTTGGTCAGTTTAAGAAATGCATATCCTTGCCTGGAAGGACCAGACTACTTCATTAAAAAAAATCTCTTGTAAAATTTGAGTACCATTATGCTTCCTTCTTCCATTCTTGTTTCTTGGTATTAATCATGTCCTTTCATGTTGCAATCTCGTGGAAGGCCATTCCTTCCCTCCATGAGGTTGCAACTTGGTGAGTCACTGCTTGATTAGATAATCTAAAAATGGAATATTTTTCATTGTATCTTGCACCTTCCCAGCTACCCTAAACATCTAAAGGGTAATATATATCTCTCTGAGAGCATCCTTCCTGTTATGTTCTGAGCCTGCTGAGCTATTCAGCAGGTGCAGGATGCAATTAAGACCCGGGCAATCCCCGGGACCAGACAGGCTGTCTCCAGCCTTGCGCGCATGTGCAAGGTGGGAAAATGGCTTGCAATGATTGGTTGATGCTGCAGGTTGCTGGGGGACTATAAAAGGTACCCGTGCCATTTGTCCTCAGTTCTGTTGGTGATTTGCAATAAAGAAAGACTGTTTGTGTTACTCCGCTTCATCTCAATGCCTTTTCTTTGGAAACAGAACATTGGCGACAAAGGTGGGATCTGCTGCAAAGAAAACAACAAAAGATAGGCTGACTCACCACAGGAGGCCTGAAGAACTGGGAAGTTCGGCGTCCAGAGATAGCGACTCTGCCTGCCAGTGCGAGAATGCTGGAGGAGAGCTCGGCTTAAGGGACCCCTTCTCAACTTTGCAGCAGGAGGCGTTGACGAAGCTAGAGGGCTGTAAAGATGTCCAAGCTGGGCCGTCTCTCGGAATTTGACACAGCACATCCAG
Organism: Protobothrops mucrosquamatus; assembly: GCF_001527695.2. Taxonomy (NCBI): domain Eukaryota; kingdom Metazoa; phylum Chordata; class Lepidosauria; order Squamata; family Viperidae; genus Protobothrops; species Protobothrops mucrosquamatus. The sequence continues at coordinate 1,198,690 of NW_015386338.1, forward strand.
AACACTGGAGTTCCTACATGGCTCAGGTGGAGAATTACTTCTGAGTAAACCAAGTGAGGGAAGATGGCCTCAAAGCTGCTACTTTGCTGTGTGTCTGTGGGCAAGAGACTTTCGATATTGCAGAGAATCTGGTCGCCCCAGCACCACTGGAATCGATTTCTTATGCTGAATTGAAGAAGATGCTGTGAGAACACTTCAAACCAAAGCTCTCAGTAATTGCCTGGAGGCACGCCTTCGAACAGAGGGATCAGAAGCCTGGTGAGTCTGCTGCAGACTTTGTTGCTGCCTTACGACAAGCAGCTAGTGAGTTCAAGGATCTAGAAGAGATGCTCTGGGATCGCTTAGTTTGTGGGCTACGAAGTTGTGAGCTGCAACAGAAACCTTTTGAAAAGAAGATGTTTCATCCCAAGATGCTCTGAGAGAAATTGCAGATGAAGAAGCAGCGGGCAGAGCTGTGAAGGCCTTGTGGCTTGCCAAGAACCCCCCAACATCTAGTACATCAAGAGGTCAACATCAAGAGGTCGCTTGGGAGGTTTCCGAAGAGGATCCTGAGATGGAGGTGAACAGGCTTCAACAGCAAGCAGAAAGAAGGCCTCAGGAAGGTAGACAACGGACAACCTCATTCCCTTGGTGTTTCAGGTGTGGAGGACACCACAAGCGTGCTGACTGCTGGTACCGCTCCACTATCTGCCGGGCATGTGGCAGGCAAGGCCACATTGCCTCCGTTTGTTTGGGTCGTCAGAAGGACTGGTCTGCAGAAGAATTGCCTCTGAAAGGTACCAAGGGCCCCAGCCAAAACAGGGTGGGCTTCTGCGCTTCCCATAGGAGCATTTTCAAAACTGGGGTCCACAGGCCACTTAGAAAGAAGCTTCACATTGACATGAAGTTGCAGGGGGTTCTCTTGTCGATGGAGTTGGACACAGGGCCCGCTCTATCAATCATTTCCTTAGACACCTTTAATAAGGTTTGCAGCAGAAGCGGCCTACGAGTCAAACTCAGGCCGTCAAATTTAATTCTCACTGATTTCCAGAATTCCAGAGTCAGTGTGAAGAGGGAGGCCATGCTCAAGGTGCAGCGTAGGAGTTTTGAGGGCTTGCTGGATGTAGTTGTGGTTGGGGGTGACCGCACGAGTTTTATTGGACTCAATTGGTTCGAGGCCCTTGGGATTCAAGTGACTGGCATTCACAGCATGCAAACGAAAGGCCTTGCTGGAGTTTGCAAGGAGTTTGCTGATGTGTTCAGTCCAGAACTTGGGTCGTACAACGGGCCTCCCATTGCTTTGAGGTTAGATCCATCAGTTGCCCCCATTAGGATTAAGCCTCATAGGGTGCCCTTCGCTTTGAAGAGTAAGATAGATGCTGAGCTGGATAAGCTGATCCAGCAGGGCATCCTAAAACCTGTGGACAGTAGTCGATGGGAAACCCCCATAGTAATGCCACTGAAGGCCAATGGTGAAGTCCGAATCTGTGTGGACTATAAGTGTACCCTTAACAAAGCTTTACAGCAGCATTCGTACCTGGTGCCTGTGGTGAGCCACATTCTGGCTTCCCTCAAAGGGGGCCGAGTCGTTGCAAAACTGGACTTGGCCCAGGCCTATCAACAGTTACCAGTTGATGAGGCAACGGCTGAGGCCCAAACAATTGTAACACACCGGGGAGCGTTTAAAGTTAGAAGGCTGCAGTTTGGGGTTAATGTAGCCCCTGGCATCTTCCAGAGTGTGATGGAGCGAACGCTCCGCAATATTCCAGGCATTTGCCCATACTTTGATGATGTCCTCATCGCTGGGGAATCATCTGAAAATCTGGCTGACAGGCTTAGAGCTGTCTTGCTGCATTTCTGCCAAGCGGGGCTGAAGCTAAAGCAAGACAAATGTAAAATTGGAGTCACTTCCACAGAGTTTCTGGGGTTCCGTATTGATGCTGAAGGCATCCATCCTGCTGAATCTAGGCTTAGAGCAATTCAGCAGGCCCCAAGTCCCAAGTCCAAAAGCGAACTTCAGGCTTTTCTGGGACTGTTAAACTTCTACCATTCATTTCTACCTCACAAGGCTGCAGTGGCTGAGCCGTTACACCAGCTCTTGGATAAACAGGCTCCTTGGCAGTGGACACAAGTCCATGAAAAGAGCTTTTCAGAGGTCAATGCCTTGTTTTCCTCAAATGCTGTGTTAGCTCATTTCAATGAGCAATTGCCTGTATGCAAAGCCTGTGATGCATCCCCTTATGGGATTGGGGCTGTGTTAAGTCACTTGAAGGCTAATGGGACACAAGTCCCAATAGCCTACTATTCTAGGACCCTACCATCTGCTGAACATAATTACGTGCAGATAGATAGGGAAGCCTTGGCCATAGTGGCTGGTATTAAAAAGTTCCATGACTTTTTATATGGCTGCCACTTTACGGTCTTCACAGACCATAAGCCACTGATGGGGTTGTTTACAACTAATAAACAAACCCCACATATAATCTCTCCTAGAATGCTGAGATGGTCTATATTCCTATCTGCATATGATCATACTCTGGTCCACAAAAGACATGGGCCATGCAGATGGCTTCAGCATGTTACCCTTACAGCTGGTGGAGTCAGATCCTGCCCCAGCTACTCACATACTGTCTATTCAGGAGTTGCCTGAATCTCCCCTCAATGCTAGGGAGGTGGCTGCAGAAACAGCCACTGATCACACGCTAACACGCGTGCTGACATGGCTGCTGTCTGGATGGCCTGACATGTGTCCAGGCTCAGAATTCCAGGGTTTCTGGCATAGGAAGCATGAGCTTTCCACCTTCAAGGGGTGTGTCCTATGGGGTAGCAGGGTAGTAATCCCAGCCTTATTGAGGACTAGAGTCTAGCAGTCTCTACATGAGGGACATCCCGGAATTGTCCGGATGAAGGCGCTTGTGCGCAGCCATCTCTGGTGGCCTTGGCTCCATAAAGACATCGAAGCCCAGGTCCACAGGTGCACTGTTTGCCAACAGTCCAGACCTGAAATGCCCTAGGCCCCTGTACATAGGTGGGAGGAGACACATACTCCATGGTCGAGGGTACACATTGACTATGCTGGGCCCTTCCAGGGGCAATTCTTCCTTCTCCTTGTGGACAGCCATTCCAAGTGGCTAGAGGTTGTTCCTGTCTCCTCTACTACTTCTGCTAGGACCATCCAGGTGCTGAGAGGGATCTTTGCCTCACATGGTTTTCCAAACGTCCTTGTCTCCGATAACGTACCCCAATTCACATCTTCTGAGTTTCAGGCTTTTCTCCAAGCCAACATGATCTGGCATGCCACATCTGCACCATTCCATCCAGCTTCCAACGGCCAAGCTGAGAGTATGGTGTGCACTACCAAAGATGCTTTAAAGAGGATCACTCATGGCAACTGGCATCACAGGTTAGCTGACTTTCTTCTTTGCCACCGCACTACACCTTGCACTGCCACTGGGAAGAGCCCAGCTGAACTCTGCTGGAGTCACAGACTCATTACTAAACTAGACAGGTTGCACCCAGACTGGGTGGCTTCATAGGTGTCACAGCTGCGGGCACCTAGGAGACCACAGGTGGGCGATCCGGTCTGGGCAAGGAACTATGGACCTGGACTTCTCTGGGTGACAGCAGTGGTATGCAAGGTCTCTGGGCCACTGTCATACGAAGTGGCCTTGGATGATGGTCGTGTACTACAGCGGCACTTCGATCAACTGCGCTGGAGGCTTCACAGCCACACTTCCGCTCCTGGCTCTGCTCTCAGGGGGGAGGAAGACCACGATTACGATCATGGACCACAGTCTCTCCGCGAAAGTGGAGCTGCACTGGCTCCAGAAGGGGGTTCTGCCTACGAGGCGGCTCCTGACTTGGGCACTGGGTCTATGGATCTGGACAGTCAACTGGCACTTCAGGCTCAACTACTGGTCTTGGGCTCACGGGACAGTGCTCCGAAGAGGGGTCCATTGTGGACTCAGGGAATTCACCCCACCAAGGAACTCTGGTCTGGGGTTACAGGCTCCGGCCAGTCAGTATGATGGAGGGTCTCCGGATTCAAGGGGGCATCAAAGTCCTGGTCTGCCAAGCCTGCCAGGCGAGCTCATAGGCCAGGCATCAACAACTGCTCTAAAAAGATCAGAGCGGGCAAGGGGTCCCCCCAAACACTTACAGGACTATGTAAGGTTCTTGTCACTTCCAGGGCAGGCCTAATAGTTCTGTGAAATGTAGAATGTATGCCAAGGAGGAGTGTGGAGTAAGGATATAATAACACTGTATTTTATTTCCTTTTGTTGTATAGAGATATGGAAAGTGTATTGTAGTATGTAAAAATAATAAGTATTCTCTTATTATTTCATCTAAGAGGGGAGGGGTGTTATGTCCTGAGCCTGCTGAGCTATTCAGCAGGCGCAGGATGCAATTAAGACCCGGGCAATCCCCGGCACCAGACAGGCTGTCTCCAGGCTTGCGCGCATGCGCTAGGTGGGAAAATGGCTTGCAACGATTGGTTGATGCTGCAGGTTGCTGGGGGGACTATAAAAGGTACCCGCACCATTTATCCTCAGTTCTGTTGGTGATTTGCAATAAAGAAAGACTGTTTGTGTTACTCCGCTTCATCTCAATGCTTCTTCTTTGGAAACAGAACACTTGCTATACCAAATTATCCAAGTTTAGATAGAGTACTGAGCTACTTTTATTGTTCCTTATCATACAGACTCCTATTATTGATGTGCAATTTTTATTGATAAAATGCAATGGATATAGCACCTAGGTCCAACAAGTTTCTTATATTTTCTAAATGTTTAGCTGCCGTTTTCCTGAAGTTGTTGTGGTCTGATTCATGTGATACCTAACTAGGAGTCTTGTTGTCTGATGAAAACTGGGATCTGACATTGGTTTTTTTTAAAAATATTTATTTCATAATTTTATATCTTTTCTCTCTTTGTATAGTGAAAAGGGAGGATTCAGCACTGTAATGAATGTAAATTAAAAATATCAGGAGAAAAAACAATCAAGGAATAACAAAAACCCATGTTGGGAAATAGCATAGCAATTGTATCATCTATAACACACTAGGGAGTCAAAACCAAAAGCAGTATCAAAAACGTAGTCTTGCCTAAATGAAAGCAAGAGGGATGCTGTTCCCAAGGGCCTTCTGAAGTCTATAGGTTACTGTCTGAAAGCAAAACTGGGAGGACTGTTCAGTTAATGATAAATATATTGTGAACGTCTCACCCATTCAGGATTGTGCCTCATCATAGCATGAACATGCTCCAGCAACATCTTTGCCCTCATGTTGTTGCTTTCAACAAGAGAAATATCTTAGCTGTTGCAATGTTATTTTTTAAAATATATTTTATTGATTTTTTAAAATATAATTACCTTAATATTTGGTAAACAGCGTGTTGTCTGGGTTTATATTTGCAAAACAATCACTAACAATTAGTTTCTATAATCTATAATCCACATAATAGCTTTGCTTGATTTTCTCTTATTCCAGTAATATTCTCTTTACCAACCTTGAATTAATACAATTCTTATTATTTTGATAAGTAACAATTTATAAAGATTTTTCCAACATTTCTACAAATAATGATCACATCCATATAATGCTTCTTTTCTATCTAGATATCTTGGTTGCCTCATCATAGATCCTGTTTACAATTCTTATTTAAATTTGTTTTCCCCACAGTATTCAAAACATTCTTACTAGTTAAGATTTTCTCAAAGTTAATTACGTTTAAATATTTAAGTCTATTTTCTTCATACAAGCCATCCCAACACTTTTACCTTTCTCATGTCTTAAAAAATAAAAAAAATAAAAAAGAGAAGAGAAAAAAGGAAGAAGAAAGAATAAGTAGTATACTACTTAAAATACATATCTCTCTTAAACTAATATACATTTATTTCCATTTTTTCTGTTCTTTTTAATCATAATTAAACATATGTTTAACCTTTAGATGTCCTTTATATTAACCATCCCAAACATTTTTATGTTTCTCATATAAAAAAACAACCCTAACCCATCAATGCAAAATGGAAGCACTCTACGATGATGATGAATCAGATGAAGATGAAGATGAAGGCCATGCTGATTGCCACATGAAGCAAGCTGTGCGCTTCATGATGGAAGCATTCCAATGCCTGAAAATGTGAGGTGCCATAGCCCACATGGAAAAGGAGAGCGAGACGCATGAGGAAGAGATCTGCAAGGGGGATCCCCCCTTCCAGAGGCGACTGCAAGTGCCACTGATTTGCTGATCGCACCAGCCAGCCCTCCCCAAAGGGACTGGGGTGGTGCAAACACTCACAGGACCCGGGGGGCAGCCCCCCAGCAGGAATGAAAGGCAACCCCCTCAGGCTTCAAATCAGTGGTGGGATTCAAATATGTGAACAACCGGTTCTCTGTGTGAATGTCACTTCCGGAAGTCCATTCTGGGCCTGGGCAAAAAAAAATTAGCTACTGGTTCTGCCGAAGTGGTGCGAACCGGCTGAATCCCATCACTGCTTCAAATTCAACAGAGACCCTCAGCAACTGCGGTTTTTCCCTCAGCCATGTCCTCACCTATATGAATATGGGTGAGACATCCCCACTGAGGGGGCTAGGGTGAGAGTAGTCACCATAGCCATGGTGGGAGCTACTGTCCACTGGATGGTGACCCTCCACAATGCCAATGCTCCAGAGTTCCAGAATTTCAATTGTTTTATGATGATGCTGAGGTGGAGGTTCAAAGACCCCCTGGCTGACCAGAAAGCCAGAGACCTCATCAAAACAGTGAGACAGGGTCGGCGCCCAGTAGCAGAATACACCAAGGAGTTCTGGGATCTAGCCTGCCACCTCAACTGGCAAGAAGATGTCTTGGTGAGCTGCTTCAAGGATGGGCTGAATGACGACCTGTATAATGCCTTCATCACCAGAGGAGCCCTGGCTCACCTCCATGACTGGTGCATCCTGGCTGAAGAGGCAGAGATCAACCAGGCATGGAACCAGTACAGATCAGGTAGAGTGTGGAGGCAATATCCACCCAAAAAGAGAGAAGAAATGACCAAAACCCAGATACCATCGCTACACTCAACTGCCTGCTTCAAGTGTGGCAAAGAGGGTCACCGGGCAGCCGAGTGCCAGATGAAAATCCCAGCAAAGAAAGGAGAATCTCTGCCTGTGGGGAAACTGGGGAAGCCCTCGCCGCATGCCAAAAAAACAGCTCTAAAGAGCGTCGAGGTCATGGAGTTCTGCTCCTCTCCAAAACCAGGAGAGGGAACCCCAACCCCATCAGAAGATGACCTGGGACCCTTCAACAGTGATTACGATGACGACCCCCTGGTAAGTGTGCTGATCGCACCAGTAACCATGCCCATAGAACTGTTAATCCCAAGCTTGGGAAAGAAAGTGGCATTAAAGGCTCTACTAGACTCGGGGTGCACCAGATGTTTAATAAGCCCAACTCTAGTAGGAAAATTGAGGGTTCATCTGAGAAGACTAAAGAGCCCAATTGTTTGTTTTTTTGCCAACTAGATGGATTGGTTGATGGGGGTGTCCCAGCCACTTTTGCCACTGAACCCCTGAAGCTAACCATGGGTAGCCACTCCGAGACTCTGACTTTTATCGTGGCACCCAGGATGGAATGGTCCCTGGTCTTAGGACTGGAACCCACAGGTGGATTGGAGGAAGGCACTTTTAAAGTTCCCAAAGAAAGAGCAACCCCACATGATGGCAGCCACAAAGCAAGTAGGGAGCCTGACTGAGAGGTGGTGGTTGCCTTGAAAGGTGAAATTGCTGCTGGGCATACCTTGGAAATACCACAACCTGGCTGATATGTTTAGTGAAAAGGGCTCAGATGAACTCCCTCCCCACCAGCCCATTGACTGTACCATTGAGATTGTCCTGGAGGCCAAACTGCCAAAGCCAAATTTGTACTCAATGACCCCAAGGAGCTGGAAGAACTAAGCAAATTTATAAACAAGAACCTGGCCCGGGGTTTCATACAGCCGGCTAGGCCCAGAAGGATGGGTATCTTTGTCTCTGCGTTGATTATAGGGTTAGAATGATAGAATGATTGAATAGAATAGAGCTAGAAGGGAACTTGGAGGTCTTCTAGTCCAGTCCCCTGCTCAAGCAGGAGGACCTATACCACTTCAGACAAGTGACTGTCTAGTCTCTTAAAAACCTCCACTGATGGAGCACCCATGATTTCTGAAGGCAAGCTGTTCCACTGGTTAATTGTCCTCACTGTTAGGAACTTTCTCCTTAATTCCAAGTTGCTTCTCTGTTTGGTCAGTTTCCAACCATTGTTTCTTGTCCTGCCCTCTGGTGCTTTGGAGAATAATTTGATCCCCTCTTCTTTGTGGCAGCCCCTCAAATACTGGAATACTGCTATCATGTCATCCCTGTTTCTTCTTTTCTTTAGACTAGCCAAACTGAAGTCCTGCAGCCGTTCTTCGTATGTTTTAATCTCCAGGCCTGTGATCATTTTAGTTGCTCTTCTCTTAGTTGATCTCTAATGGGGTTAAGTTTGTTGTATTTACACGATTGAATAAATCTTCTAGGAATGTGTCCATTTAATTTTTAATACAGTAAATATCAATAAATATAACCCAAGCGGTTTTGAAATCCTCTATAATTTTTAAAAAGGTGAAGGTGCTGGGAGGTAAAGTTTATGAAATTCTGGTTTAGAAAAACAAGGGAAAAAATATAACATTGCCAAAAGAAAATTCTAGTTTAGCTTCTTGAAATTTCAAGCCAACAAAGTTGTAGTCTTGAAGTACAGGTACTCCTTGACTTAAAACCATTCATTTAATGACCATTCAAAGTTACAACAGGATTGAAAAAGTGACTTATGACCATTTATCATGCTTATGACCATTGTAGCATCCCCATGGTCACATGATCAAAATTCAGATGCTTGGGAACTGACTCATATTTATGACAGTTGCAGTCTCCTGGGGTCCTGTGATCACCTTCTGTGACCTTCTGACAAGCAAAGTCAATGATTCACTTAACAACCATGTGAGTAACAACTTCAGTGATTCACTTAACAACACTGTTAAGAAAAGTCATAAAATAGGGCAAAACTCACTTAACAAATGTTTCACTTAACAACAGAAATGTTGGGCTCAAATGTGGTCATCAGATGGGGACTACCTGTATATATGTCTTATACTGTATATACATACCTGAATATATAATACAAGTATATTTAGAATATAATAGAATAGAATAGAATAGAATAGAATAGAATAGAATAGAATAGAACTGGAAAGGACTGTGGAGGTCTTCTAGTCCAGCCCCCTGCTCAAGCAGGAGAACCTATACCAGTGATGGCAAACATTTTAGAGACCGAGTGCCCAAACTGCAACCCAAAACCCACTTATTTATCGCTGGGTGCCAGGTGGGCATGGCCCTCTGGGTGGGCATGGCTGTGGTGGTCATGGCAGACTGGGTGGGTGTGGCCAAGGGCGTGGTCACCTTGATGTTGCTCATGGGGAGGTATGCCTGTGGGGGCCAGGCAGGGTTGGGGGAGATCCAGGGAGTCTCTGTCAGGTGGGGCGGTGGGCAGGAGGCTCGCCCTGTGGGGTGAGGCGAGGCAGGGCGGGGGTGCCATTGTCACAGGGCAAGGCAAGGCAGGGGCCGGGGCAGCTGCTGCCTGACACCATTGCCCCCCCCGCACACAGAGGCCAGCGAGCGCATGGGGGCCAACAGCGTCCGTCAGCAGCCACAGCCTGCTGGCCCCTCGACCAGTGCACTCTGGGGCTCCGCAGCCTGCCACCGACAGTTCAGAGAAGCCGCTTCTGAGCTGGAAGGCTGGCTGACCAACATCTGAGGAGGTGATGCAGTGAGTCGTGCCTGGGAAACGGAGAGCATGGGAGGCCAGGAGGGATGGGACGGGGGGCGAGGGAAACCAGCCATGCTGGGATACATCCGACCACGTGGGACCTCGGCGAGTTAGCGGGCAGCTGGTTGAAGAGAGACGGTTGCCATCTCCGGGGCATAGCGCGCGTGCCCACAGAGAGGGCTCTGAGTGCCGCCTCTGGCAGGCGTGCCATAGGTTCGCCACCACTGGTAGAGGGTTTCCTGCCTGAGCAGGGGGTTGGACTAGATGACCTCCAAGATCCCTTCCAACTTTATTATTATTATTATTATTATTATTATTATTATTATTATTATTATTATTATTATTATTATTATTATTATTATTATTATTATTATTATTATTATTATTATTATTATTATTATTATTCCTCTCTTTTTCCCTTAATATCTACCATCTCATATTGGGCTAATACAGTTATTATTATCAACTAAATAAAAACATCTTTGTTACAACTATCAATAATTTTTAGCTTGTACATATCTTAATTGTGTTTGCATTTGATCCTTATATTAATGTCCTGTTGTTGCTTTTTTCCCCGCCAAGCTTTAATTTTCCCTCAATATTCAAATTAACATTGGTTATTTATGATTTCCAAGTATTTTATATTTAGGTGACCAAAGTTTCCCTTATCTCAACTTCATCCTTTTTCCCTTTTCTTAACAAAGTCTAATTTCTAAATACACATCTTATCTATTTGATTATAGTCTTATTCTGTTTTCTAAAAGTTATCTATTTTTCACCATATTAAACAATCTAATTAATAATACAGTATCCCATCTAATAAGTTGAAACCATTCTATGTGTTGTCTGGGTTAACCAATAATTCAGTAATATATATACATTTTTTAGTTTAGGTCTAATACTGAAAGCTCAAATACTCCCTCTCTTTTTCTGGTAATATCTGTTATCTCATATTGGGCAAAGAGAATTCTTATTTCCAACTAAGTAAAAACATTCTTGTTACATTTATCAATACTTTTTAGCCTATACATAAACTTTAATTTCCCATCAATATTCAAAAAAAGAAAGAAAAAAACCACTGTTATTTATGATTTCCAAATATTTTATGTTAGTTGACCAAAATTTCCCTCATCTCAACTTCTCCCTTTTTCCCTTTTCATACCTATTCAATTTTAATATTATTCTATTTTCTAAAAGTTATTTATTTTCCACCATATTCAACCCTCTAATTAGTAATATAATATCCCCTCTAATAAATCAAAGCCATTATTTTCTTCAGCCTTACTCTGGCTTTCTTCCTTTGCCAGCTAACCTTACATGTCAATGCCTTTGAATCATCAAATAGTTCTCCCTCTACTTATATATATATTATTTGGAATAAGAAAGACCATTTGGTTGAAGTTTTTTTGGAAGAACGAGCCCATTGGTATTCATTAAATCGCCTCCCTATTACTCCAATTTCCCACAATTGTCCTAATAGGTTTATCTTCTATTCAGTCTGTTCCTCAAATTTCATCTGATTTCTTAATTTGTAAAAAGTCTTTTCCATTTTCAATGTTGTCACTCCCCTTTCTGATTTTTCAGTTGGCTGGGTCTGTTGGTCAATTGGGTCCTCTGTCTTAGTGTTTAGTTGTTCCAATTTTCCTTTGGTTTTCTGCATTGTTAGTTCTTTGGTTGAAGTCAGGATCTGGATTTGTATGTTTAAGCTAGCACTTTGTTCCTTTATGTTGCTTCTTATTTTGTCAAAAGCTGAAAGGATGGTTTCATATATTGATTTCAACATGGAAAGGATTTTTTCCTAATATTCATCCATATTCTCTTGATAATATGTTAAGTTGAAAACTTTAGAATCAAACATTAAAAATATTTTTTTGTCTTTTGTAGCTGGGTATTGGACATTTATTTCATGTTTGATAGGTGGTCTTTATAGTAGAAATTGTTTATCAAGTAAGAATTTATAATCCAAGGTGTTCTATCATCTTGTATAGTAACATATGCTTCTCATGTAGAGAAATAGGAAAGCAATTCCCCAAGTATAGCTCTGAAAGTCAGTAAAAGTTTACATTCATAGTTCAAGCAGGACAGATAAGCCACCCAGAAATTCTTTTTACAACTGAGTTTCTCACAGGTGGTATTTATCAAGGTTGAAAGAGTTTTATCTGAAGTCTGGGTTTCAAGCCAAGTCTCTTTTAGGCAATAACAAATTGTAATACCTTAATTTGCCACAAGATGTCACTGATGCCGTTTTAAGCTGTTTTAAGTCCAAAATTTATATGGTGGTTTTTCAAGTCTTATATTTAAAAAAAATAAAAAACAAAAGTCTCCAATGAGAAAAAGAACACTTTTAAGTGTTCAAAGTTTCAAAAGAATATGCATCCAATTAGATTAAAATTGTTCTTATAGTTTCTCTGGGTAGTTAGTCCCTGCTTTTCTTAGAGGGTGGGGTAAAAATTCCCTTCCCCTCTCTCCTCACAGGGGGAAAAATGCTTTGGGCAGCTTTTACAGGAAAAAAAACTTAAAATCTTAAAGAGAGGATCAAGCTCACCCAGTTTCATCCGTGTTGCTTAAAAGTAGCTTGGTGGTGCTTTTGACATCGGCTGTCAGCAGCTTAGTGACCGGCCATATTGGTATGGCCGGTCATTCCCCTGCCACTTTGGAGGGCTTCCCCAGATCAAACGGAAGGGCCGCTGTCCTCCCGCAATCAAACGGGGTCCCCTCCTTGCTCGTCGCCTCTACAGGGTGACTTTCAACCCTTTCCAGGGTCCCCCAGCGGAATGAATCCAGATGCAAAAGACGGAGCTCATCTTCCTGCATCTGCGGTGCCACGATGCCAAGCCAGAAGTCCTCGCCTTCTACTGCAAGTGGCAGCAGTAGCGTGATTGGCACAATGAGCCTTGTGGCCTTGTGATGTGAACAATGGCAGTGGTGTGATCGGTGCGGCAAGCCACCTGGTCTCCTGCTGTGACTGTAGGCACCGGCACGATGCTCCACGTGGTGTGTGGCTGCAAGCAGCCACAGAAGAACTTGGGCAGCAACACAACATGTGTCAGGGCACAGGAGGCCTGGCTGCAGCAGTCCTAAAGTAAGTGGGTACGGGTGCCTGAGGCAGCTCCACCCCTCCACTCCTGCCCCAGGTTGATTTTTACATGTGTGCCTCACCCCAAACTAGGGCTTATTTTGGGGTAAGGCTTATATTGGGCACACATGTAAAAATCAAGCTAGGGCTTATTTTCGGGACAGGTCTTATTTTCAGGAAAACACAGTAGAAAGTTTCCTGAAATGAGGACTCATAACTGAAACATCTTCACCTTGGAACAACCTACTGTTATCTGTTAAGAAGCCAGAGGGTCCTTTCATTTTATACAAGACTTGAGGTGGGTGAATAGTAACACCCTACTCAATCCATGTACCTTGTCAGCACAAGTTAATCCAAAAGATAAGTGGTTTACTGTGTTGGACTTAAAGGATGCCCTTTTCTGTATTCCATTAGCAGAAAAATGCCAACAAATCCCCCATATCAGGCGTCCTTGTTCAATATACAATATACATGGATTATCACAAGGATTTAAAAATAGTCCCACCATCTTTGGCCAAAGCATGGCCAAAGACCTGTATAAACTATCATGGGTCAAGGATATTTGGTTCTGTAGTACATGGATGATTTACTTTTAGGTACCGATAAAAGAGTTATATTGCTCTTGAACTGGTTGGCAACCTGTGGCTATAAGGTATCAAAGATGAAAACCCAAATTGCACAGCAGGATGTTAAATACTTAGGGTATGGCATCTCTGTGGGACAGCAAAATCTGTTAGCCCCACGGAGAGAAGCTATCTGTCAGTTAAAGTCTTTTGATAACAGAAAACAACTAAGAGGGTTTCTGGGGAATGGCTGGTTTTTGTAGAATTTGGATCCCTAATTTTGGATTAATTGTCAAGCCCCTTTATGAAACAGTTAAAGGAGGGGACAGGGAAATATTTGAATGGACTAGGGAATGCCAACAGGCATTCACACAAATAAAGAGTGAGCTTATAAGAGCACCGGTTTTGGGGCTTCCGGACCCCACTAGGCCTTTTACTCTCTTTGTATATGAGTGGAAAGGCATTGCAGTGGGAGTTCTCACCCAGAAATTGGATTCATGGCAGAGATCTGTGCATATTTTACCAAGCAAATAGATGGGGTGGCATTGGGATGGCCTAGCTGTTTGCGAGCCATGGCAGCAACAGCCCTGCTAGTTTAAGAACCTCAAAAGTTGACACTGGGACAGCATCTCATAGTTAATGTCCCACACGGGGTTCAAGAAATTATGAAAGTTTGGCATAGAAAGAAAGCCAGAGTCAGATATAAATATGACATTAAATGTTATCTGATGGGTTAAAAATGTCTTAAAGGTTTTTTTCTGATTTAATGACGAAGGAAGACTATTATAAATATGATATTGTTGTAATAATTGAATTTGTTTGACTTAACTATGAATGGATGGGAATTAAGGTCCTAAAGGTTCCCTTTTTTTGATTTAATAATGGTTGAAGGAGGTGGACTTATTGTTAATGTTACATTTGATAAACAATTGAATGATAACTAAGTAATTGAAGTTGTAAACCTTATTAAGGGATCAAAATGATTTCTCATAGGTGC
>NW_015386338.1:1213899-1218934 GCF_001527695.2 Protobothrops mucrosquamatus
CCGCCGCGCCGCCGCCGCTGACTCGAGTATAAGCCGAGGGGGGCATTTTTCAGCCCCAAAAATGGGCTGAAAAACTCGGCTTATACTCGAGTATATACGGTATATACGGTATGCCTAACTGGCTGGTCTCTTTAACTGGAGCCTTACAACTGGCTGCAGGGCAAACAGCAAATATTTACACAGATTTCAAATAGGTTTTTGGAGTCTTGCATGCCCATGGAGCCTTATGGAAGGAAAGAGAATTAAATGCAAAAGGACCAACTATTAAGTATGGCCCACAAATTTTAAAAGTATTGGAAGTGGTTTGGCAACCTAAATAAGTAGCAGTCATACATATCAAGGGGCATTCTAAGGAAGATACCCTTCTAAGGAAGACACCTTTATACAAAAGGGAACCAGGCTGCAGTAGAGTTGCTAAGGAAGCCGCCCTATGACCCACAGAATTAACAGCTCCCTAATCCTGATTTCTCCATCCATACCCACTTCTCCACCATCATATACACCCAAAGACAGGGCATGGGCCAAGTCAATCAGGGGCAATGAGGGAAATGATGAGTGGTGAAGAGTAGAGGGCAAACTTATTCTACCAAATATCCTCCTAAGGATTCTTTTATCACAAATACATATAAGCACAGATTGGGGGACAAAAGCCCTGGCAGACTTTGTGACAAACTATGCAGTAGGCAAGGGTCTCTACTCCGCTGCCATCCAAGCTTTAGCAGCTTGTCTGATCTGTGCTAGAAATAATCCAAAAGTGGCCAGACGCCCACTGCTAGGAGTCCAACTTAAAGGCAACTACCCAGGGGCCATTTGGAAAATAGATTTCACTAAATTACCTAGAAAGCAAGGTTTCAAGTATGTTTTGGTACTAGTATGTACCTTCAAAGGATGGCCTGAGGCTTTTGCTTGCAGGACTAATAAAGCCCATGAAGTAGTAAAAGTCCTACTGAAAGAAATTATTCCTAGGTTTGGGCTGCCAAATAGTATAGTCTGGCCTACATTTCACAACTAAGCTTGTGCAACAATTGTGTGAACAGTTAAACACCACTTGGAAGCTTCACTCAGTCTACCACCTGGAAAGTAGTCCTATGGTAGAAAAATGTAGTGATTTATTAAAATCACACCTAGCTAAGCTGTGTCAGGAGGCTCAGCCTTGCTACTCATGTTGTTAAGGCCTCGCATTGTATCTCAAAAGTGAACAAGTTTGAGCCCCTTTGAGGCTCTTTTTGGGTGGCCACATCCCTTCCTAAAGGTAGAGGAGAGGTCCATCCTACAGATGGGTGAACTGATCTTATATCAATTTGTAAGACAACTCACTGGGGTTATGAATTCTCTTTCCCGTTATCTGCAGAACAACGTATCCTGGACTAGATCAACCAATGGATCCATTTCAATGTGGGATCTGGGTGCTCATAAGGACATAGGGTCCAACTATCTCCTGACTACTCATACAGCACTAAAGGTGGAAGTCCTGGCATCTAGGATACATCACCCCAGAGTAAAGAAATACCCACGATCTGTCACTCCTGATTCATGGACTGTGCAGCCTGTGACTTCCTCAAAGAAGATTTGGGACTTAAGTTATTATTCCGGAAACAAAAGCTTCCAGAACCATAGTTGCATGGGTGAAGAAACATCACCTCGGACTTCCAGTTTGCCGACACGGCCGTCATGGCTGTCTGGAAGGCGAGCTCCATCTTCCACGTCCAGTTTCGCATCACTGGGGGACCCTGAAAATGGTTGAAAGTTGCCTTGTAGGGGTGACCAGCAAGGAGGGGATCCCCGCTTGATCGCGGGAGTGCAGTAGCTCTTCTGCTCGATCTGGGGCAGCCTTCCAAACCAGTGGACTAAAGACCAGCCATAGAAATATAGCTCATCATTAGGCTGCAGACAGCCGAAGTCACACTTACCACCAGGCAACTATAAAGCAGCACGGATGAGACTGGGTGAGATCTACCTCTCTTAAATCCTATCTTTTTTACCTGCATAAGCTGCTTAAGCATTTTTCCCCCTGTGGAGAGGGAAGGGAGATTTTATCCCTCCCTCTAAAAACAGCGGCAACTGATTATCCAGGGGAGTTTAAAACATTGCAAGAATAACTTGATCCTAATTGGAATTTTATTTTTTAAAGTTTGTGGACTAAAAGATTTTCTATTATTACTGAAGATCTGGGTTTTTACTTATAAAAAAGAAGTAAAACTGAAAAGATTATAAAAACTTTGGACTTAAAAGAAAACTTTAAATGGTAGGGGTGACATCTTGTGGCTAAACGTGATATTACAACTTGTTATTACTTAAAAGAGACTTGGCCAGTAGCCCAGACTACAGATAAGACTTATAACCTTGAGACATCAGCTGTGAAGCCCAGCTGTGTTCTATACTCAGTGACAATTTTTTCCCCTGCATTCTCTGATTATAAAGCTTTTAACCTAATACACTACTAAGAGAATATGGATGAAGATCAGGAACAGATTCTCTTTATGTTGAAAACAATTCACCAAACTATTCTTACTGCTACTGATGAAATAAGAGGTTACAGAAAAGAACAAAATGTCAGCCCAGATATATGACTTTGATTACAACTAAAAAAATCAACTATACCGAATATAACAGAAAAAGTGGAACAATTAAATATTATGACAGAAGATTCAACTGATCAACAAATACAGTCAATGGAAAATCCAGAAAAGGGACTGACAATATGGAAAAGGGAAAAGACTTCCTACATAAATCAGAAGAAACCTGAGGATCAAGAAGAACAACAGAATGAAGAGAAGATAAACAGTTCAAGATAACTACGTCAAGATGGAAAAATAGAGAGACGATTTGTTAGTCCTCTCAAAAAAATGGCGACCAGATGGTTTTTTCTACGTCAAACAATATACATAACAACACAGGGAGATTTATTTGATGACTCAAAAGTGCCAACATGGAAGACGATTTGGCAAAGAAAGAAAGCTAGAATAAGACCGAAGAAAATTGGTGTTTTGATTTATTAGTGAGAATTAAAATAGAATATACTCAAATAAATAAGACGTGTACTTTGAATATTAGATATTGTTATGAGTTGAGATAAAGAAAACTTTGGTCATTTAAAACTTGGAAGTATAAATATTAACAGTTAAATTTGAACATTGATTTGCTTATAAAGGTTAAATGTAAAGGTAATTAAGATATATATAAGCTAAAAATCTATCAATGAATGTAATAAATATCTTTTTACTTAGTGGTAATAATAAAAATTACTAGCTTAAATATGAGATAGTAGATATCAAGAGGAAAAGAGAGGAAGTATTAAATGTTGAAATAAGATAAATTTTGGCTACTAAATTTAAGATATTTGGAAATTACCAGAAAATAAGAATATTATATTGTATTATTAATCAAGAAAAACCAAATGTACAGGTATAGTATAAGTGGTACCTTGCTCAATAGTAGCAACTGTGAGAGGGATCTCAGAGTCCTAGGGGACAATCACTGAAATATGAGCCAGCAGTGTGCTGCAGCTGCCAAAAAAGCCAACACAGTGCTAAGCTGCATTAAGAGAGGGATAGAATCAAGATCACGTGAAGTGTTACTACCACTTTACAATGCCTTGGTAAGGCCACACTTGGAATATTGCATCCAGTTTTGGTCACCACGATGTAAAAAAGATATTGAGACTAGAAAGAGTACAGAGAAGAGCAACAAAGGTGATTAGGGGGCTGGAGGCTAAAACATATAAGGAACAGTTGCTGGAATTGGATATGTCTAATTTAATGAAGAGAAGGACGAAGGGTGACATGATAGCAGTGTTCCAATATCTCAGGGGCTGCCACAAAGAAGATGGAGTCAAGCTATTCTCCAAAGCACCTGAAGGCAAGACAAGAAGCAATGGATGGAAACTGACCAAAGAGAGAAGCAACCTAGAACTAAGGAGAAACTTCCTGACAGTTAGAACAATTAATCAGTGGAACAACCTGCCTCCAGAAGCTGTGAATGCTCCAACACTAGAAGTTTTTAAGAAGAGATTGGACAGCCATTTGTCTGAAATGGTATAGGGTTTCCTGCCTGAGCAGGAGTTGGACTAGATGACCTCCAAGGTCCCTTCCAGCATTATTATTATTATTATTATTATTATTATTATTATTGTTGTTGTTGTTGTTGTTGTTGTTGTTGTTTTGTTGTTGTTATTATTATTATCATCATCATCATCATCATTATCATTATTATATAGAGTTAGCAACTGTCAGGATAGGACTATAGTTGGGGGAAAGCTCACCTTCACCAAGTGTCACCACTCATTAACCACACTTGAAAGGCTGTATTAAAGGTAACATATGGGAGGGTCTAGAACTCCCCTTATTGCAGACAAAAGGAGTATATCAGAGACATGAAAACAAAGGCATGCAAATGAAGACCCAAGCTGTGCAGGCCTAACTTGGGGATGGTGGTATTGGACCAAGGCAGTGGACCTAACAGTCAGAGCTGATTTTAAAAAGACACACCATACTTTTCATGTACTCTCCATCTGTTTATCCAAGAACATTACAAATTTCTTTAGCCCCTCCCCCCATCTTATCAAAATTATGAGGACAGGAAAGGCAGACTGGTGCAGCCTCATTAATTTTTGTGTCATTCTTTCCATGGATAGGGGAGATGGGACAGATGTATAGACTAATTCTGGACATAAACTCAGTGGACATCACCTTAATTCATTTATACTGTAGCAATATTGGAAATGATTGCCATAGCTATGGGACAGTCCAAATGTTGGATCTGCCTGTAAGCTCAGAACATGGATTCCCTCTGATTTCTCTGCCATGAAACTCTAGCCAGATGGCAGAAAGGGGAGAAAGATGGTTGTATGGGAGGAGTTTGACTCTGTTGCTCCCGAGGACGTGGACAGGGTCTTGGGGAGGCTGAATGCAACCACATGTTTGTTAGATCCGTGTCCCTCCTGGCTGGTACTGGCAGCTCGGGAGGGTACACGAGCCTGGCTCCAGGGAATTATTAACGCTTCTTTGCAGGAGGGTGTCTTCCCTGCGGCCCTTAA
>NW_015386338.1:1219725-1235089 GCF_001527695.2 Protobothrops mucrosquamatus
GAGATCCGGACGATTCCAGATCTCCTTACTTTCCGCCGCGCCCTCAAGACATGGCTTTTTCAGCAAGCGGGCCTGGCCTAGGGAGGATTTTAAATCGGGTTTATCTTAAGAGTAATTTTAAATAGCACAGCTTTAAATATTCGGTTTTAATTGGTTTTACTTGGGTGGGGTTGTAAATGTGTTTATGTTTTTTAATATGCTGTGAGCCGCCCTGAGTCCCATTGGGAGAAGGGCGGGATATAAATCAAATAAAATAAATAAATAAAATAAATAAGTTTAGCAGATCCCAGGTGGCTTAGAGACAGAACATTTGACAATGGGAAAAATTAACAAATTTAAAGGGCAATAACACTGAGTTCTTATATGTAGTGGTAACCAAAGAACATTTGTGTTTCCAAGGCTCTGGGTTCAGTCACTACAATATAGATATAGGATCCTCCACCTATGATTATGTTGTTGATTACCAAAGGCAGGAGGTATGGAACTACATGAACATCATCAGGCAGGAAGCTGAGAACATCTTTTGGGGTTCTTACTACACCTATTTGATGAAACTGGAAGGTTGGCCAGGAGTCTGGATTTAATCACAATCTGCACTAGGTGTGATCAACCCGAGTGGACTATATTCCGACGTTAGCCTATGCCAATTATTTATGAACTACAACAGAGAGATCTAGTTCCAATATGGAAACCAACTAACTTTGCTGGGTATTATACAACCTTATTCACAAAACCGTATGGATACAAAAACAGATATTATGAAAGAACACAATTAAGTGTGGACTGATAGAACAATATTTTGTCTGTGGAGAGCATGCCTACAAGTGTCTTCCCAAAAATTGGAAAGAGACTTTTTACATAGCCGTGCTCCTCCCATCCACCTATATTACACCCACTGTATCTAAAGAGAAGATTAGAAACCATAGGGACCTTAAACAATCTAGAAAGTAACAGAAGGACTATTGACCCCTTACCTGGTTTGATGGGCTCTGGTCCCTCAATAATGCCATGTATCATATACAGGCGGTGGTGGAAATCCTAGCTAATGAGACTGGGGAGCTTTTTATCGATGCAGCAAAGGAACAAGAAGCCATACAGCAAATGCTGTGTGAACATATTCTGGACAAATCAGAAGGATTCCAAAACTGAGCTGAACACATAGCAAAGATAGCTGCAACCCCCCCCCACTTAAAGAATGGGAAGGCTGGTGGCATTGGCTGACAGGATGGTTACCCGTTTACAGCTGGCTAAGAACCCTAAGAATGACCCTGGCGGGTATAGTCATTGCTCTCTTAATCACTTTTTGTGGATTGCAATGCCTTCCACTTTGCCTTTCTACCTGTAGGCAAACTATGGGGTCTCTCCAAACATGGATATTGGTATTAGGTGAATCTTGGAAAATTAAATCCTTTTCAGATTCAAAGGGGATGGGGATGATGGGCTATCTGGTAAAACAAAGCAAGGCTATGTTGAAAAAAACCCGGGAAGCCTGTAATTGTGGAGTCTGTCTGGCAAGAACAAAGGATGATTATTCACAGAGAAAATGCACATGTAAAACTTGTATCAACTCTGGGTGGTTAAAGAACTGATAACAGTAGCAAAGAGTTAGACATCCAGTATACCACAACTAGAACTTAGGAATAGGGATAGCCTGGAGAAAATAGAATGTGTATTAGATAATTCCTGGAACATTCATTAGCCAAGACTTAGGAATAGGGATGGCTAAATAACAATAGAACAATTGTTAGACCATTATTAAAATGTTTATTAGATGATATTGTCAATATTGAATTACTAAGATGCTTGCTAACCTCTGTCGCTACTCAACTTGCCATAGAAACAGGGGGGAGGGGAAGTTTGGGAGAAATGAAATTTTAAGGAGCCGTCAATGGACCATGAGAACCAAGGTCACAAAAGCAGGTTTCTGACAGAGAAATGGACTGTTCTCATAACAAACCAAAGAAACATGATTGGGCAACTTGAACACTTGGTGGGTGAGTGTTATGGAGAACTATTGTTAACTAACCAGATTTTCATGCAGGAAACTTAAAGCTGGTTTTGCTTCTTCAGTACCAAGATTTGTATTCAATAAAGTTTATCTTTTATGGCACCGTGAAGCTGTAGAGTTTCCTCAATGTTGAATTTTCTAGTCGGATGGGTGACATTAAATCAGGTCTCTTGAAATTATGAGTGCAGCCTTCACGGAGGCTTCCAAGACAACTGTAGCATAATGATGTCAGGAACAGAAAAGAAGACCAAGACTGTGGCCAAGCCAGGACTGGTCCTTCTTCAGGAAGCACCAGTGGCTGCCCAGCTGGACTTCGGGATGCAATCATTGGTAACACAATCCAAGGTGAGAATGGAGAAGTGCGTGAAGAGGAAGCTGTGCCGGGATCCCTCTACACTGAAAAAAAGGCCCAATTGATGAGCGGTATGAGGAAGGCCACCAAAATGAAGTTCCTCTTCATCTCATCAGAGATTGAAATAACATGGAGAAGTGAGTGGAAGACCAAGAGACCTATGGACTAGGAGGAATCAACAGAGTGGAAACCTCTAACTACCTCTCTCAGCTCATTGGTGGAGCAGTTGTGAGAAAAGTTTGGAGAACTGGACATGCGAAGAGTACAACAGGTGAGATCTCCAGGTGGGGGGCAACACTGGGGATGGCTCAAACTTCAGCTTCGTCCTCTTCCCCATCTCAATTGGCAGCACTAACCCAGGTATGCCAGGGACCGGCAGGGAGCAGGGGAACAGCAGAGACCCCACCACCAGCCATGGGACAGCCCCCCAATCCTTGCAGTGGGGGAATTCCAGCCAATGCCATTGAACAGATTGTGGAGGTGCTGCCCAGCTACCTACTAATTTGAGATGACTGTGAGCCACCACCTCTGAAAGCCATGTTCAATGGACAGCCAGAGAAGCTTGCCTATTTCCTGAACCAGATATGGATCTATCTAGGTCAGCATGGGGCAATGTTCCCAGGTGAAATGGCCTGTGTGAACTCTATAGTGGCAAACCTAGAGGGGGAAATCACTGAGTAGATGGTGGCACTCAATGTTGAAGGGGCTCTGGAATTGGGGGTTGTCAACAATTTCCTGGAAGGACTCCGGGCCAAGTTCGGTGACTCTACCCAAGCCCACCGGGTGGAATCTGATATCTGCTCCATAAGACAGGGGAACTGGCCCATGACTGAGTATATTTGCGAGTTTTGCAGCATAGCCAGGAGTCTGAGGGAGTGGCCAGAACACCTGCTGGTCTAACAATTTCAAATTGTGAGAGGTGTACCAGAACTGCCTACCCCAGGGGATCCCTGACAATCTCCAAGTCTGGTACCAACTAGCCACCATAGTGGAGCTGGATCTGATGGAATATCAGCAACACGCTGTGCCTGAAAGCTGCCCTTGCCGAAGCCAAGAGTTAACTTGATCATTCCCTTGGGACAGCTAGCAGCACAGGGCTCTACGAGACTAAGTCTGCTGGCTCCCCCTCAGCCAGATGATAATGAGATCACCCAAAAGCTGAGGGAACCCCTGAAGGGAGACAAATGGTTTAGGAACCATAAAGGGGACATGATAATGAAAGAGGATCTGGCTTGGAAGGGTTCCAAACTGTATATGCCACTCAACCTAAGGGCCCAAATTTTGCAAAGGTGCCACGACATGAAGCCAGCAAGCCATTTTGGTTTTGTACAGACCCTCCACTTGGCCAGGAGACAATTTTGGTGGCCTAAGATGAACAAGGACAAAGAGAACTATGTTGCTGGGTGCCCAACCTGCGCTTCTATGAAAAGACTGCCAGGAAAACCTCCTGGATTGTTCCAACTGGTGCCTAACCCCCACAGCCAGGGGAGGAGATAGCCATGGACTTCATTATGGAACTGCTTGAGAGTTCCTGGAATACTGTAATCTGGACTGTGATTGACCTGTTTTCAAAGCAAGCGCAGTTTGTGCCATGCCCGAAACTCCCATCAGCTCGGACGTTAGCCAAGCTATTTGTGCAGCATAAATATAGGCTGCATGGAGTCCCAAGGCATATCATCTCTGGCTTTGGGGGTGCAGTGTACCACAAAGTTCTGGTGGGAATTTATTAAATTAATAGGGTCCTCACTAGTTCTGGGTTCCATCTGAGTACCAATTGAGCCACAGAGCAAACTAACTGTCAGGCCCCTCAGATCCTTATCGGGACGCTGCCATTCTGTTGGGAAGGGGGAATCCTTGAATTCTCAGTGATGTGTTTCTTTTGCTTTGTTCTTCTACACTTTGATGTATTTCTTTGGGTGTGAAAGGGGGGAGGGATGTGCCTGGGGCCATCTGCTTTATCTCTACTCCGGTGAGAAAAGGATGCAATGCCTGGGAATAGCACCATATCGCTCTTTCAACTTCCTGTTCCCATAACTTCTTCACATCTTTGGTTCAGTGGCCATGGACTGGGCAGTTGGGCAGTTGGGAGGGATCATGAAAAGGGGAGTTTAATGTAACGTGTTTGCCTGGGAAAATTTCAGATCTTGCCTTGTCTCTCTGCTTTCACTAACTTCAAATAAAAGGTCCTTTTGAAACAATGCCAGTTTCAAAAGTTCTGCTTTTTGGGGGGAATTAGCTGAGGCAGGACCTTACTCTAACTCAATGATAGAGCAATACTTATGCTGCTATATGAACTACCAACAAACCAATTGGGCAGAGTTTCTGCCTTTTGCAGAGGTAGCCTACAATAATTCTGTACATAGCAGTACTGGGTTCACCCCATTCAAGGTAGCAACAGGACTGGGCTTTGTACCTATGCCAGATCTATCACAAGGGTCCCCTTCCTCATCATCCTTAGCTGATTGGACGGATAACCTGAAAATTAAATGGGGGAGGTGCAGAAGTCATTATTTAAGGCTAAGGAATCATATAAGAAACAGGCTGATTGAAAGAGAGCTCCTCAAGAGAGTTATAGGATTGGGGACCAGGTGTATCTGTCTACTAAGTATCTCAAGCTAAGGCAGCCTTGTAAGAAGTTGAGCCCTAAGTACATAGGACCATTCTCAATTGTGAAAATAATCAATCCAGTAACTGTTAAACTATGGTTGTCAAAGGAATTGAAGTGAGTTCACCCAGTATTTTATTGCAGCTTATTGCAACCATTCAAAAGGTCCAGCCTGAGACCTGGGGGAGAGGAACCTCCTCCTCCTATAATGTTGAGGGTGAGAAGCATGAGATTAAGAAAACACTAGATTCAAGGATCTTTAGCAGGAAGTTATAGTACCTAGTCCTGTGGAGAGACTACCCCCTAGCTCAGTGGTGGCGAACCTATGGCACGTGTGCCAGAGGCGGCACTCAGAGCCCTCTCTGTGGGCACATGCACCATCGCCCCAGCCCTGCCTGCCCCCGTGGCCCCTTTCTCATCAGCAGCTCCCCCGGAGGAGAGTTGCCCCGGGTGCAGATCAACACAGCCAAACACATGACAGGTGGGCAGCAGGGACAAGACTCCACCCTCACACCCCATCACGCGTAGATGATGCTGCAGGGTGTGGATGGAGGGTGTGTCCACCATGGCGCTGCAGAAGCCACCTGAGTGATCGGCGGGCCGTGGAGGCGGTGGGTGGCCTGGAGGTGGGGCAGGGTGGGGGTGGAGCGAGTGGGGCAGAGTGACGGGGTGGGGGCAGGGCAGTTTTGGGCACTCGGTCTCTAAAAGGTTCACCATCACTGCCCTAGCTGATGCCGAGTGGGTGAGAGCCCAGGATGTTAAGACTGATTGACTAATATGGAAGTTTCATGAGAAATACCTGCAACGTCCAATGGGATGATGTATGAATGGTTGAATAACCGTATTTATAGTTTCCCTATGTTTATTTTTTTCCCCAGGGGCCGACATGTCAAAATTGAATTGCTAAGATGCTTGCTAACCTCTGTTACTTGCCATAGAAACAAGGGGGCGGGGAAGCTTCGGAGAAACAGGATTTTAAGAATCCATGAGAATCAAGGTCACAAAAGCAGGTGTCTGATGGAGAAGTGGACTGTTCTCATAACAAACCAAATAAACATGAATGGGCAACATGAACACTTGGTGGGTGGTGGTTATGGAGAGCTATTGTTAACTAACAGATTTCTACATGGGAAACATAGAGCTTATTTTGCTTCTTTAGTAATGAGATGTGTTTTCAATAAAATTTATCTTTTATGGCACCTTGAAGCCATAGAGCAGGGTTGTCAAACTCAATTTCATTGAGGGCTGCATCAGCATTGTGTTTACCCTTGGGGGGCCAGGGGGGCATGGATGGGTGGGTGTGGCCGACTGGGGTGTGTGTGGCCAGGGGGCATGGCTGGCTCAATGTCACTCACATCAGGGGTGCCTGTGGGAGAAAGATGGGGCTGTGGGGGGATCCAGGAATCTCTGGTGGAGGGAGTGGGACCGGGGTGGGTGCCGGGGCATGGTCCACTGGAGAAGCTTCACTGTCCCTCTTGGGCGATGCGGGGGATTCCCAGATGCTGGTATGGGCTGTCTGGAGCCCTGGGCAGCAGAGGGCAAGCACCCAGCCTGGCCCTCCAGCTCCTGGGCACTGGGACCCTGAAGCCTAACCCAGCCCAGCCCCACTTCCTTAAGGGGGCACTTGGCTGCACTTACCTCCTCCTCAAGGTTGCTGCTGTTCTCACTCTCCTCGGCCAAGTTGCTCATGGTGGATGCAGAGGGAGGTCCACTCCCTCTTCATGCGAGGACACCCGGCTTTGTAACCAAAGCATCCTTGGTGATAGGATGGGAGACCACCAGAATAGGCCAGGAGGAGGGGGCAAGGGGATGGCAAAAGGGCTGGTAGTGGCCAAGTGCTAAGGCAGGACTTCCCTCAGACCGTCCCTCCCTTTCATTCCAATCTCCTTCCTTCCTTCCTTCCTTCCTTCCTTCCTTCCTCCCTCCCTCCCTCCCTCCCTCCCTCCTCTTCTTTCTTCCCCTGCCTTCCTCCTTCTTGTTCCCATCTCCCTCCTCCCTCCCTCCTTCTCTTTCTTTCTCTTTTTCTTTCTCATCTCCTTCCTTCCTTCCTGTTTCCCTCCCTATTTCTCATTCCCATCTCCTTCCTTCCTTCCTTCCTTCCTTCCTATTTTTCTGCCTCCTCCTTCCCTGCCTCCTTCCTTCCTTCCTTTCTCCCTCCCTCCCTCCCTCCCTCCCTCCCTTCCTTCCTTCCTTCCTTCCTTCCTTCCTTCCTCCCTCCCTCCCTCCCTTCCTTCCTTCCTTCCTTCCTCCCTTCCTTCCTTCTTCCATGCCCTAGAAGGGACAAGGGGAGGGGAGAGGTTGGCAGCACTATAAATTCTTGGACAAGAGCTGCACAGCCTTAAGAGTAGAATGGCAGGAAAATATTTGCGATGAGGGAGGGAGAAAAACAGGCAAGAAACACGCATAGGAAGTGGCGAGTGCACGGGGCCTGGTGTCCTGGGTGAAAGGAAAGCACTCAGAATGCGGTCAGCTTGCAAGGCAAGATGGTCACCTGGGATGCCAGGCCCTGTGCTCTCACCACCTCCTGTGTGTGTGCCCAGGCAAGTTTGGCTTCTCGCCAGCTTTACTTCTCCCAATCCAGCCTCTCCACACTGTGAGGCGAGTGCACCACTGCCTACCAAAATTGATCAGGCTGGGGTCTGGGCAGCATCATGCAGGTAATGTGGACTCTCACACTGCTCATGGCATCACCTCCCCTGGAGCCCACTGATTGCTGGTCTCCTCCAGGGGATGGTAACTTTCCTCATTCCTTGCGGAGAGTGCCACTTCCCCAGCTGCATTTCTTGCCTGTTTTTCATTGCCACCTGTGCGCGTGCCCAGCGGGTGGAGCGGAGGTGGCAGGGGCAGCCCCTTGCTGTCTTCAGGGCAGCCCTGTGGATCTAAGACTGACTGTATTCTGGCACAGATGGCTGCCACAATGTTGTAGATCAGCTCCTGGCCAGCCTGGCCCAGGGCAGTGGGGGCTGATCCCTCACTGTCTCCAGAGTGGCCCCACGGGACACATTTAACCACTTCATGGGCCAGATGTGGGCCATGGGCCTTATGTTTGAGATGTCTGCCATAGAGTTTCCTCAATGTTGAATTCACTAGTTGGACAGTTGACAGATATTTTTTACATGTCCCACCTTCTGCTTTAGTAAAAATGTATAAAGCTTTCTTAATTTGTTGGTTCAGGGTTCTTTAATTTTTGGCCAGGATCCCTTTTCTTGAAGCGCTTCAATAAAAGGAAACAAAACCTGTTCTTCATTGGCTTCAGCACCAGGCTTAGAAAACACATGCTTCTATCATTCATGTATGATAGAGAGAACTTTCAGGCATAGAGAGAGGGAATTTGAACTTCATATAGCTTAGAGCAGGGATCCCCAACCCCCAGGTCATGGCCTATTCGGAACCAGGCCATATTAAATATGGGCTGGCACAAATGCGTGCATGCAACTCCACTCACATGAGCAGCGGGGCGGCATGCACGTGTACGTGTAAGCACACACAGTGCCAGCCTGCCATTCGCACAGCCCAATTCCCCCTCCCCCACCCCACCTGGGCCACCAAGTCTCAAAGGTTGGGGACCACTGGCCTAAAGCACTGTTTCTCAGCCTTGGCAGCTTGAACATGTTTGGACTTCAACTCCCAGAATTCCTCAGCCAGCATGCTAGAGCATGTAGCTCTAGCAGGACTGAGAGAGAAGGCAGAATTGTGTGTTTACCCAGAGTTAGATTCTATTTGAATGTTATAATTACAAGTGGAATGTCCCTTTGAACTGTCTGGTAGGGCAGAGTTTTGCTGTAAAGTGTACAGCTTTTTATGTTTTTATTTACTTATTTCTTGCCTTTTTAGATTCATACTTCAATGGATTTGGCAGAGGGGATGTTAGATAATTATAGAGGCTGCAAATAGAGACTGCCAGATATTAAAATGACCATGGATATTACCATGGTCATGACAACATTTTTAGATAATTATTATCAACCTATAGTAAGTGCCCTAAGATCTAAAGGGAGTTAATTGGGCCTTAGACTACAATTATGTCATTAAATGCACGATGTAATCTGAGCTGATAATGTGACCAACCATATCAATAGAAATTGTATGATGTGAATGAAGTCTAAGTGATACAAGATGAATCTGCTCTTCAATCTAAATAGATGGTCGCCATTTCCTCCAGCTTGAAGAAATCCTTTCAGAGTCTGCTGAGCATATTTAGTTCCACTTAGTTGTGGTGCATCACAAATTGCACTACAAATTTCTTTTTCTTATGCTGAAGCTCTGAAGGAAAGAGGAGGAGCCTGTTTTCTATGGGTATGAACTCCCACTTAGGCCTATTCTACAACTCCTGTGGTATCATAGCTTCTTTGCAATAGTAGCGAATGTCTGTACGTCGTGTTGTGGATGAGGGTGAAGATTCATTCTCCAAGCTTGTGGATTGTTTCTGAACATTTCATTACCAGGCTAGATAACATCTTCAGTGGAGTTTAGGGGATGTCTGTATCAGTGCTCTTCTATTTATAAGTGCTTCAGGTGTGGGTGTGCCAAGTGAGGATCTTGTGATGGGTCTTGTGATGGGTCAGGTATGAATCATCAGTGACAGACTTGTGATGAGTCTTGTCATGAGGAGGTTACATCAAGTCAGGGTCATTGGGAGGTGAACTGCTAGTGGGAGAGGCGGCTTGAGTGGGTTGGTTGAGGGTCGGTGGTGCTGTCTCTGGTTAGTTCTCAGGGTTTTGTAGGCTGGTTGTAGGTCAGTGTGTCTGTTCATGGAATTGCTTGTGGAGTGCCAGGCTTTGATGAACTCACGAGCACAGCAGATGGTGGGGTGGCCGAAGATTTTAGTGTTGCTCCAATTGAACTGGTGTTGTTTGGTGTTGATGTGGGTAGAGATTAAGGATTTGGGATTGTGGTATTTGACTGCCAGCCGGTGTTCGTGGATCCTGGTTTTTAATTGACATGATGTTTGTTCTATATAGAATTGGTTGCAATCGTTACAATTGATTTTGTAGATTACATTGTTTCTTTCGTCCTTCTGTGTCTTGTCTTTGGTTCTGGATAATTCCTGGCAGAGTGTGGCTGTGGGTTTGTGGGCTATTGCTATTCCTAATGGTTGGAGAATTCTGGCTGTCATTTCCAACACCCCTTTTGTGTATGATAGGATTAATTTTTGCGTCATGGTCGGCTGTGTGGTATGTTGTGGTTTGGGTGCTATGTGTCTGAATATGAAGTTTGTTGGATAGCCGTTACAGAGAAAGATATCAAAGAGACATTTCTCTTCTGCTTTTTTTAGTGTTGTGGTGCTGCAGTGTGTCTTGGCCCTTCTGAAGAGGGTCTAGACACAGCTTCTTTCGTGTGCAGTGGGGTGGTTGCTTGCAAAGCTGAGGATCTGTCCATGTGCATAGGTTTGCAGTAGACACAGGTTTCTAGTTCTCCATTGTCCAGTCTCCTTATGTCAATGTTGAGGAATGGGATTCTGTTGTCTGTTTCTTCTTCACATGTAAATTGATCCCAGGGAATATGTTATTAAGCTGTTTCTTCAATTTGGGAACATTGATGAAGACAAGGTATCATTGACGTAGCACAGCTAGAATTTTGTTTGGATGGTGGGTACAGCTATGAATTTGAGTTGTTGCATGACTACTTCTGCTATAAAGCCTGATATGGGAGATCCCATCGGGATTTTGATACTCACAATATGAAGACAAGTCTGGTTAACAAAAAAAAGGTTTATTGGAAAATAACATAAAAAGAATAAAAAGAAAAGAAAAATATAGAAGACAGGAGCGTTTGCAAACGCGGCCCCATGGAGCCTTCCCTATGGATTGGTTTCCAGGAGCACACTGGCCTGGTTTCAAGTTTTGCATTTTATACCCCTACAATGCATGCCACATCTAAGAAACTCTTTCATCTTTATAATGTACTTTAAAGTTGTACTTTGTTAACCTGACCTCTTCCGTCCATCTGCTGTTATCTTGTTTATTTGTAATTTTCACCTAGGGTCAAAATCCCCCTCTTTGATAGTAGGATTTCTACTCAAAGTGTAAGTTACTAAACATTTGGTCATCCCGTGTCCGGAGAATTTTTAGGCAGGAAATCCTTGCTGATTACCATTTGTAGTCACTTTTACATGGGCAGGAAACAGTAAACATTCCTGTTTCATTATGGTATTGCCTTGTTACATTTGCATTACAGTGTTACATTTGTACTAGAGAAACAGTTTCATATATTGGCATTACATTTCTACAATTATTTCTACAATTATTACAAGAATAACTTTTTATTTCATTCATGGGTATGGTCTTTAGTGAGTAGGTGTAAGGATCTGCCTGAACTAGATCTCCCAAGAAAGCAGAACTCTTGAAACAGGCATTGTTTCAAAAAGAACTTTTCTTGAGAGTTAGTGATAGCAGTAGAGCAAAGCAAGGTCTGAAGAATTTGCACACAAAAGCAAATAATGCCCAAGCAAAATTCCTCCCTCCACTGTCCAACTGTCTGGTTGAAATCTAGCCAATCCACGTGTGCTATGTTGTTTTGAGAAACTGGTGATTTAGTGCTCATCTCAAGGTCTCTCTTGGTTTTGTTTCCCAATGGTCCCAGGCTCCTTTGTCTGCAGATAAGGCAGATGTCTTCAGGCCACATTCCTTTCTCATGGGGGGAGGCATTTTCCCAGATGACAGAGCATTCCCCAGCATTCAGCCCCCCCAGAATGGCAGACCCCCAAAATAAGTATACAAGCAAAACAGTAATAAAAAGTAGAGTAGAGGGGTCTGACATACGGACCCCCTAATAGAACAGCAAATCCACCTGTAAAAATAAAAGAGTGAAGGGAAAGAGAGGAAAACAACATCAATCAGGTTTATCAGGATAATGTGCATGAAAACGCTTGAGCAATCTAGGGGCCCAAATGTGTTTCTTATAAACTCACTCATTCTGTGAGGCAGGAAGATCTTTCCAGGCAACCAAATACTGAGTAGAACTGTGATGCTTGCGAGAGTCTAAAATATCCTTAATCTCAAAATGCTGCTCGCCCTCCACCATAATGGGTGGTGGAGGAGGAGTGGTGGCAGGCCTTAATGCAGATGTAATTTTGGGTTTCAACAAACTGCAGTGGAAAAATGAATGGATTTGTTGCAAACCCTTAGGGAGTTTTAGTTCTACTGTGACTGGATTTATTATACGCTTAATTTGAAAAGGACCAATGTATTTCGGCCCTAGCTTTTTAGATTGTAAAAACCTGGTGGAAAGGTCTCCCACAGGTTTTGATTCCATTTGTTTTTTTATCTGCCTGAGCCTTGTATGCTGCCCTAGCTTCATCTAGAGCAGGGGTCGGCAACCTGAAACGGTGAAAGAGCCACTTGGACCCGTTTCCCTCACAAAAGAAAAAACTAGGAGCCGCAAAATGCGCACATGCTCATGCGCATACGCGCGCACACGTAACGGCTTGATTAAAGAGTGGAGCCTAAGGCAACACATGCACCGGTCCTGCCCTCGTCCAGCTCCCCCTCCCCGGGCCGAATGTTGCTGCAGTTGAGAAACACTGATCCAGACCGATTTAATACCTGCTGGGAATGTGCCCTTTCAACTCTGTCCAGAGTTGCAAACAAACAACTC
The DNA here is from genome assembly GCF_001527695.2 of Protobothrops mucrosquamatus. Taxonomy (NCBI): domain Eukaryota; kingdom Metazoa; phylum Chordata; class Lepidosauria; order Squamata; family Viperidae; genus Protobothrops; species Protobothrops mucrosquamatus. The sequence continues at coordinate 1,232,287 of NW_015386338.1, forward strand.
TGCAAACAAACGCAAAAGGTTTTGGGGTTTTGCCCGTCCGATTGGAGACCCTGCGCCGCCCTTTCTCCTGTGGCCAGGGAAAGAGGGCCGGCCCCAAACTTGTCCTGGAGGACTTTTTAGGCCCCGAATACCTCCACACACCCTCGCCCGTCAGCCCAGGCACTGTGGCTCCACAGCAGGAGGGAACCCTCTGGACCTTCGGTACTCCCGCCGGTGGCGGCGAGAGGATGGCGAAGGGGCACGGCTGCCCGGGCCGAGGTGGGGCCAGGTGGCGAAGGAAGGCACCACCAATGAGGCCGAGGTGAGGCCGGGCGGCGGAGAGCCTGGCGGCAGTGGCAGCAGTAGGATGGCAAAGGGCCGCAGCTGCCCAGGCCGAAGGTGCCACCGATGGGGCCGAGGTGGGGCCAGGTGGTGGAGAGCTCCAGGGCAGCGGTGGCAGGACAGTGAAGGCCCAAGGCCGCCCAGGCCCAGATGGGGCCGGGTGGTAGAGAGCCCCATGGCAGCGGGAGGATGGCAAAGGGCCGCGGCTGCCCGGGCCAAAGTGGGGCCGGGTGGTGAAGGGGCATGGCTGCCCGGGCTGAGGAAGGTGCCACCGGTGGGGCTGGTTGGTGGAGAGCCCCGCGGCAGCGGCGGCAAGGGGAGGATGGCAAAGGGCCGTGGCTGCCCGGGCCGAGGTGGGGCCGGGCAGTGATGGGGCGCAGCTGCCCGGTACAAGGAGGGGCCACCGGTGGGGCTGGTTGGTGGAGAGCCCCGAGGCAGTGGCGGCAAGGGGAGGATGGCAAAGGGCCGCGGCTGCCCAGGCCGAGGTGGGGCCAGGCGGTGAAGAGGCGCAGCTGCCCGGTACGAGGAGGCACCACCGGTGGGGCTGGGTGGTGGAGAGCCCCGAGGCAGTGGCGGCAAGGGGAGGACGGCAAAGGGCCGCGGCTGCCCGGGCCAAGGTGGGGCCGGGCGGCGAAGGGGCATGGCTGCCCGGGCCGAGGAGGTGCCACCGGTTGGGCTGGGTGGTGGAGAGCCCTGCGGCAGCGGCGGCAAGGGGAGGACGGCAAAGGGCCGTGGCTGCCCAGGCCGAGGTGGGACCAGGTGGCGAAGGGGCATGGCTGCCCAGGCCGAGGAGGCACCACCGGTGGGGCTGGTTGGTGGAGAGCCCCGCGGTAGTGGCGGCAAGGAGAGGACGGCAAAGGGCCGCGGCTGCCCAGGCCAAGGTGGGGCCGGGGTGGCGATGGGGCGCAGCTGCCCGGGCCGAGGAGGCGCCACCAGTGGGGTTGGGTGGTGGAGAGCTCCGCGGCAGTGGCGGCAAGGGGAGGATGGCAAAGGGCAGCGGCTGCCCGGGCCGAGGAGGTGCCACCAGTTGGGCTGGGTGGTGGAGAGCCCCGCAGCAGCGGCGGCAAGGGGAGGACGGCAAAGGGCCGTGGCTGCCCAGGCCGAGATGGGGCCGGGCGGCAAAGGGGCATGGCTGCCCGGGCCGAGGAGGTGCCACCGGTTGGGCTGGGTGGTGGAGAGCCCCACGGCAGCGGTGGCAAGGGGAGGACAGAAAAGGGCCGTGGCTGCCCGGGCCGAGGTGGGGCCGGGTGGCGATGGGACGTGGCTGCCCGGGCCGAGGAGGCACCACTGGTGGGGCTGGGTGGTGGAGAGCCCCACGGCAGTCGCAGCAAGGGGAGGACAGCAAAGGGCCGCGGCTGCCCAGGCCGAGGTGGGGCTGGGTGGTGATGGGACGCAGCTGCCCAGGCCGAGGAAGGCGCCACCGATGGGGTCGAAGTGGGGCCAGGCATTGGAGAGCCCGGTGGCAGCAGCGGCAGTGGGAGGATGGTGAAGGGGCATGGCCGCCCGGGCCAAGGTGGGGCTGGGTGGCGGAGAGTCTCACGGCAGCAGCGGCAGTGGGAGGACAGCCAAGAGGCACCACACAGCAGGTGGGGAAAGGGCTGGGCAGGCGCCGTGGGGGAATCTCTCGACTCACAAGATGGCCGAAAGGTGCAGATGGAGTGGGGAAGCTATCGAGACCCCCAGTGACCCCCCTCCAACTAACAGAGGCAGAGGCGGCAGCAGAGCAGGGCGAGGGGAGACCCACTGGGCAGGGAAGAGGCATCCCAAGACTGGCTCCTTTCCCAGGTTCTGCCACCTTTCCAGCAATCCTCCTGGCTCTTCCTCCGCTGCCACCACGTGCAGTCCAAAGAAGGAAAGAGGTTTGTGGGCAGTCCCACAAACCAAAGAAGTTCAACCAATCAATTCAAACTTCGTGAGAAGTTTGAATTGATTGGTTGAATTTTTTTAGTCCTACTTTTTTTTTTCCGGACTGCACATGGTGGCTGAGGACAGGGAGCCACAGGAGACGGCTGAAAGAGCCGCATGTGGCTCCGGAGCCACGGGTTGCCAACCCGTGATCTAGAGCTTTCCTGTCAACAGGCAAAATGTACTGTAACTGATATACCCAGTCCTTAAGACAGGGAATGGCAGGTTCGTTAGAAGGTAATTCAGGCATAGGATTGAAAGGGAGTGACCCAGTGCTACTTGAAAGGGAGTGACCCAGTGCTGGAGTGCAGCACATTGTTATACGCCACTTCAGCAAATGGTAGCAGATCAGTCCAATTATCTTGGGGTTTTTTTAATAAAAAGTTTTTTATTTATAGTACAGTTAAAAACAAAGATGGACATAATGTGACATTCCAAAATAAATATTCCTAACAATTTGTTCCTCTTGATACATGTAATTAATACATAGTTCTTGATCTCTATATAAACATATTCTTCTATACAATACAGTTATATATACAGTTATATATAATTCTATCTTAACGCTAATTTAAAA
>NW_015386338.1:1235189-1263776 GCF_001527695.2 Protobothrops mucrosquamatus
ATTGGAATTCCTTTATTCCTCCAGTTTTGAGCATACACCAATCTAGCAGCCGTGAGGATGTGTTACATCAAATAAAACACTCCTTTGTTGTATTTCTGCATGGTTATGCCTAGTAAAAAGAGTTACTTAGTGGTAGAGTTAAGTCCAATTATCTTGTTGATAATAAAACAGTGAAGGTATTGTTTGAGAACAGAGTTCATTCATTTGAGGATGATGACTAGATGACAGTCCTCGATCAAAACCTAAAATGTTCAGAAAGGCTCTTCAGAATTTAGAAGTAAATTGGACACCCCTATCTGAGATGATATACTATGGGGCTCCATGCAACTGATAAATATGCTGCACAAATAATTTGGCCAAAGTTTTAGCAGTTGGAATCTTCTGATGTGGGATGAAATGAGCCTGTTTTGAAAATAAATGGGTAATGATCCAAATGACAGTGCTTCCTGCACTTTCGGGCAACTCCACAATAAAATCCATAGAGATTTCTCTCTAGAGTGCTGAAGGGCTTGCTACTGGCTGCAGGAACCCAGGTGTTTTTCCTTGCCTCCGTTTAGCTGCTGCACAAGTAGGGCAGCTGTCTACATAACTTTCAATGTCCTTTTTTAGAGAGGGCCAACACAATTATCTTTTAAGCAGGTGAAGGATTTTTACAAACCGAAAATGTCCTGCTAATTTTGAGTCATGACAGGACTGCATAATTTTCAGTTTCTGGGATGCAGGTAACATATAATTTTCCACCAACCCAGGCCAACCCATCCTTCATGGAATAGAGGTTTCCATGGTTATGAAACCACTCATCCTTCCCCAGTGCTCTTTTAAATTCCACTACCACTGTATTGTCCAATGGCAGGATGTCTTTTGTCTGCGCCTTGGTAGTGACCAGGGCCATTAATTGTTGCAGGGAAAACAAAAGCTTAACTACCCCCAACTTTACACTGTTATATTGCAGCAAGGCGTCTGCCAGGAAATCTTTTTGCCCTGGCAATTAATGGATAGAGAAGGTAAAGCAGTGGGAATGCTGGGCCCATTGCAGTTGGTTCAGAGACAGCTTCCTGTTTTTTTAATGCCTCTGGATTCTGATGGTCAGTCCAAACCTGGAAGGGGATTTTACTCCTTTCCAAAAAGTGTCTCCAAGTAAGGAGAGCCCACCATACTGCATAAGCTTCATTCTCCCAAGCAGCCCATCACTCTTCGGTTTCAGTCAATTTCTTGGACGTGTAAGCACAGGGCTGCAACTGACCATCCTGGTTCTTTTGAAGCAGTACTGAGCATATTGCTACATCACTGGCATCAGCTTGAATTATGAAGGGTTTTTCTGGGTCTGGATGCTGCAATATAACAGTGTAAAGTTGGGTGTGTTTTGTTTAGCCAGGTCAATGTCAGTCAAGGTGAAGAGAGTGGTAACATCAAAGGAGACCATAATTTCTTCCTTGTTGATCTTGGTGTGTTTGAAGCATTGAAGAAATTGTTCTTGGGAGTTTATTGAGTGGGTTGAGTCATTGACCAGGTATTTGAGTTTCCTCTGCAGGGTTTTTGCTAATTTGTACATCGGTGTTCCAGGTAGAGACACAATTGGAATAAGGGGATCCCATTTTAGTGTATTTTGGGGAGTCTGTACAACCTGGGTGTGGAGGAATCTTCTGGTTGCATGTGCTTTCTCTCTAGTGATGTTAGTTGTTTTTCTTTTTCCATTTTTCTTACGGTGTCTTTTATTTTGTTCTCTAGATGTTTTGTAGGATTATTGTGGATTTTTGGTAGGTGTTGGTGTCATTGAGATGGTTTTTAGCTTTGCGGATGTAGTCAGCTTTGTCCATTACAATAATCAGTCTGCCTTTTTCTGCCAGAAGGATGATGATGCTTTCATCTTGTTTCAGTGTCTCTATTGCTCTCTTTTTCTTTTGGCTCTTTGTTTTATCTGTTGCGTTGTATGTTGGGGACGATTCTTTGTCTGATGTCTTCTTGTGTTTCTTGGTCCAGGTGGTGTATTTTTAGAATGGATTCGAGATTGGCAAGGAATTCAATGGGAGCAGCATGTTTGTGGTTGAAACTGAGGCTGTGTTCGGATCGTCTTTCCATCATCAGATAAAAGTCTGCTGGATAGATTTCTGATCCATAGTTCTGAGTTGTCATCTTGTGATTTTGGGGTGATGGTATTGAGTTTCTTTTGTAGTGAGTTGTATTTTGGGTTTTGTATTTTGTTGGTGTATCTGTGGATCGTGCATTGTAAGGTGTCTGTCAGGTCTTATCTGATGGAGTTGAGGCATGTGTTTTTTTGTTCGTCAATGATGCGTTGGTATTTTTTCCAGGCAGTTGTAGGCATCAGTGATTATGAATTGAAGAATTTTGTGCCCATTTTGGAAGGCCAATTTCCATGCTTGTGGGTGGTTCATCAGTGGTCGGTAGTGTATGCTTTTGGGGGTTGTTTGTTTGCAGAGGCATTCATGGAGGAAGTATAGATGTTCATGGGTTGACAATCATCTCGTACTGAAAGTCTCACAGCAGCGGACAAACTTAAACGTTGCATGTCCATGTAGGTTTGAAATAGTGGCGAATATCTATAGCTTGGGTGTAGGATGAGGGTAAAGGTTAATTCTCTGAGCTTGTGGGTTGCTTTCTGAACATTTTGTTACCAGGCTAGGTAACATCTTCAGCAGTGTTTAGGGGATGTCTTTGTCAGTGCTCTTCTGTTTATAAGGGCTTCAGGTGTGGGGGTGTCAAGTGAGGGTCTTGTGACCAGATCCTCAGCTTCGCAAGCAACCATCCCATTGTGCACAAAACAAGCTGCGTCCAGATCTTCTTCAGAAGGGCCAGGACACACTGCAGCACCACAACACTAAGAAAAGCAGAAGAGAAATGGCTGCTGGATTTCTTTCTCCATAACAGCTATCCCCCAAAAATTGTATTCTGACACACAGCATCCAAATCACAACACACCACATAGCCAATCACCACACAAAAATTAACCCTACCATACACAAAAGGGGTGTTGGAAATGACAGTCAGAATTTTCCAACCTCTAGGAATAGCAATAGCCCACAAACCCATTGTCACACTCCACCAGGAATTATCCAGAACCAAAGACAAGACACAGAAGGATGAAAGAAACAATGTAATCTACAAAATCAACTGTAACGATTGCAACCAATTCTTTTCAGACAAACATTACATCAATTAAAAATTAGGATCCATGAACACCGGCTGGCAGTCAAACGCCACGATCCCAAATCCTTAATCTCTATCCACACCAACACCAAACAACACCAGTTCAATTGGAACAACATTAAAATTATCGGCCATGCTACCATCTGTCATGCTCGTGAGTTCATCAAAGCCTGACACTCCACAAGCAATTCCATGAACAGACACGTTGACCTACAACCAGCCCACAGAACCCTCAGAATCCAAATCAACTGCATAGCTAAACAGAGACAGCACTGACTCTCAACCAACCCTCTCAAGCCCCCCTCACACCAGCAGTTCACCTCCCAATGACCTTGACTTGATGTAACCTCCCCATGACAAGACCCATCACAAGCCTCTCACTGAGGACTCACACCTGACCTATCACAAGACCCAACCCACAAGCTCAGAGAACAAACCTTCAACTTTCAACATATAAATAACAAGAAAAAAAATCAAGGAAACAGTTGGAGAGAAGATGGCAATGAAATAACAGGCAGAAGAGAGAAAGCAGAGCTGTTTAACTCATTCTTTGCATCAGTCTTCACAAAAAAAGAAATTATAGCCCAATCTACCAAAAACATAACTGAAAAAGACAAACTAGAAATAAAAGCCGCCCTGAGTCCTCCGGGAGAAGGGCGGGGTATAAATTTAATAAAATCAAAAAATCAAAATCAAAATAAACAAAAAAAATGGTAAGAGAACATCTGTCTGATCTTGATGAAGATAAATCACCAGGAGCTGAGGAGTTACAACCCAGAGTTCTGAAGGAGCTGGCAGATGTCATCTCAGAACCACTGTACCATATCTTTCAAAAATCCTGAAGCACCAGGGAACTACCAGAGGATTGGAAAAGAGCTGATGTGGTTCCCATCTTCAAAAAAAAGGGGGGGGGAAACAGACCCAGGAAACTACAGACAAATCAACCTAACATCAATACTTGGGAAGATCCTGGAAAAGATAATCAAAAAACAGATCTGCAAACATCTAGAAACAAACAAAGTTATAACTAGAAGCCAGCACAGGTTTGTTAAAAAAAGATCATGCCAAACCAATCTTATTTCATTCTTTGACCAAGTAACTAAATTAGTAGACCAGCGAAATGCTGTGGACGTAGTATACTTAGACTCCAGCAAGGCATTCGACAAAGTAGGCCACAACCTACTTCTTGGTAAGCTTAAAAAAAAGTGGGATAGACAGCATCACCATCAGATGGATTTTTAACTGGCTGACAAACTGTACTCAATGAGTAGTCCTTAATGGTACTATGTCTACATGGAGAGAAGTAAGCAGTGGGGTATCACAAGGTTCTGTCCTAGGCCTAGTACTCTTCAACATCTTCATAAATGACTTAGATGAGGGAATAGAAGGGGAACTTATCAAATTTGCAGATGATGCTGGCAGGAATAGCCAACACCTACATGGTAGGCTCAGGATACAGATGGATCTTGACAGACTTGAACAATAGTCCCTATTTAACAAAATGAGATTCAATGTAGAGAAAAGTAAAGTCTTACACTTAGGCAAGAAAAACAAAAAATATACATATAGATTGGGTGAAACCAGGTCTAATAGCAGTAACTGTGAGAGGGATCTTGGACCCTTTGTAGACAATCAATTAAATATTAACTAACAATGTGCTTTGACAGCCAAAAAAGCCAATGCAATCCTAAATTGCATTAACAGAGGGATTCAATCAAGATCATGTGAGGTACTAATACCACTCTATAAAGCCTTAGTAAGACCACACCTAGAATACTGCAACTAATTTTGGTCTCCACATGATAAAAAAAATGTTGAGACACTAAAAAAAAAGTGCAGAGATGAGCAACAAAGATGATTAGGGGACTGGAGGCTAAAACATGAAGAACTGTTACAGGAACTGGGCATGGCTAGTCTAGTGAAGAGAAGGACCAGGGGAGACATGATAGCAGCGTTCCAATATTTGAGGGGCTGTCACAGAGAGGAGTGGGGATCAGCCTGTTTTCCAAAGCACCTGAAGGCCAGACAAGGAATAACAGATGGAAGCTGATCAAGGAGAGATTCAACCTAGAGATAAGGAGAAATTTTCTGACAGTAAGAACAATCAACCAGTGGAACAGTTTGCCTTCAGATGTTATGGGAGTTTCATCACTGGAAGCTTTCAAGAAGGGACTGGACTGCCATCTGTCAGAAATTGTGTAGGGTCTCCTGATTGGGCGGGAGTTGGACTAGATGACCTACAAGGTGCCTTACAACTCTGTTATTCTGATTCTTTCCTTGTATAACATCAACTAACAAAGCATTAACTAGAAACATCTTGCCAAAACATTAGTATTCCACAATTCTTTCAAATGCAGCAACAAGAGATTGTACTAATAGTCCTTCCCTCTTTTCTGTCCACTTCTTTAATTATTTTTAGAAATCACTGGACAAACGTATTAATAGAGTAGAGTAGAGTAGAGTAGAGTAGAGTAGAGTAGAGTAGAGTAGAGTAGAGTAGAGTAGAGTAGAGTAGGAAAGGACCTTGGAGGTCTTCTAGTCCAGCCCCCAATATAAATGTGATATGAATGGGGAAAGGCCTCCTCCTCCTCCTCCTCCTCCTCCTCCTATCCCTCCCCTACCCCTCTTTCTCCCCCTACCCCCTCCTTTCCACAGATTAACTGTTAATCTTACAATCTCAGAAGTAGGATTGGAGATAATTGCAGGCCAGTTTCAACTGGCTTTTGAGGAACTGCAACTGGATATTTCCAGTAGCAGTTCCTCAAAATGGTGACATTCTTAGAGCTTCAGTTAGTTACTATACTTTCCAGTGGTTGATACTTCAACAGCTTCTGTATGCTTGAATATTTTAATTGTATTGGCCAGTACATAATCTTGGATGCAAATATTATTGTTAGACTCACATTTTTGTTCAGGTTTGAATTTTCTATAAATTATTTATTGTATATATTTTATATATGGTGATTTGTATGCTTTGATTTTGTCACTAAAGGTTGTAATATCATGTTTAGTCACATTAAACGCCTTAGTGACTCTAGTCTTGAAAATAAAAATTCAGCATCCTGTATCTTCAACTCTGGAAACAGATATAAATAATTAATTGACATTAAACTTCCTTGCAACAGTCTTGTTTTTCTTTAGTATTCCTAGCATCATCACCCAACACTTCTTTCCTGTTTTTGTATTTTTTTTCTTAAAAAAAATTGTATTGTTAACAATATCCACATTTTTCCTCCCATTCCTTTGTGCTTTCTTAGTTTCTTTTATGGAAGTTGAAAAAAACCTTCAGTTTTTGAAGGAAAACCTTTTATTACTAATTTTCTATTATTTTGCTAGTAATCTTTCAAATGTAATTGTACCTTTCTAAATCTTCAGGGTGATTCTGTAATTACAATTTTTTGTAATTCAAACTCTTCTGATAAGCATCCAAATGTTTAAAGGCATCTTTCCAAAATGTTATAACATACGATTTGCATTTATTGTATAAGTCTATAAGATATATAAATTAATTTCTAATGACTTCCAGCATTTGACTATTCTAAATATGTTGTGGATAATGGTTACCCCTGAAAGCTGAGAAAGAACAGTGGAGAAAGCTTGATTACATGGCAGTTATTGACTAATCATATCTGTATTACACATAGGGCATTATGCAGGCAACATTTTCAAGACTTTTCTTGTTTACACAAATGTGAGAATTTAAACCTATATACAGGTAGTACTTGACTTACAACACTTTGTTTAATAAGTATTCGAAGTTACAATGGCACTGAAAGTGACTTATGACCATTTTTCACATAAGCATTGCGGCACTCCCATTGTCACATGATTTCCATTTGAATGCTTGACAAGTGGTTCATATTTATGATAGTTATAGTTCCCAGGGTCATGTTATCCCCTTTTGTGACCTTCTGACAGGCAAAGTCAATGGGGAAGCCAGATTCACTTAATAACCATGTTAATTTAACAACTGAAGTGATTCACTGAACAAATGTGGCAAGAAAAGTGGTAAAATGGGGTAAAACTCACTTTAAAAATTTCTCACATAAATTTTGGGCTCACTTGTGGTTTTAAGTCGAGGACTACTGTATAAGCATTTCAAAAAGTTGCTTTTACAACTAAATAAAAATAACAAGAGAACCATAGTGAACAGAACAGAATCAAACTCCTTTTCTGGGAGGGGGTGTGTTTCAGGTCAGTCTTGAGTCCAGGTGACTACATGGATAAGTCCTACATTTTGCAGACGTTATTGCCAATGCCTTCTTAGCACTTTGAGAGTATGTCTGGCCCAAGATCACCTAGCTGACTTTGTGCCTAAGAACTCACAGTCTCCTGATTTCTAGCTTAGTGCTTTTAATCACTATACCAAAGTTACCCTCACAACATTTATTTATTTAATATCTAACCATTCTTCCAGGAGTTTAAGGCATATATAGAACTGCCTCTTCCTAGTCCCTCCCCCATCCAAGAATCTTTCGAGGTAGAGAGGGTTAAAAGAGAGCAATTATCTCAGAGTCACCCAGCGAACTTCCATCCCACACCTCTTCTAACAATTTAACCACTAAACCACATTAGCTTTGAAGAGCAATGATGCTAGCAAAAAATGGATTTATCCACAATCACATTCATATGCACACATATGCAGTAGTGTGTATCTTTGGGTATGAACATTAATCTCATAGATACTTAAGCTATTGGCCCAACTCATCAGAAGGGCTTTAAACTAAAATTGATGGAGAAGGGTGACCAATCTTTAGAATTTCTAGAACACAAATCTAATCATAAATCCCAAGAAAGCAAATCAAACAATGATGTAGGGGGTGATGAGAAAAAAGAAAAACTCAAAGAACAATTAGGAGATACAGGAAACATATCCCCGGACAGGCATAAATGTCTTAAATGCTTATATAGAAATGCTCAAAGCTTGGGGAACAAACAGGGCAAACTAGAAGCAATAGTACATGAAGATAAGTATGACATAGTTGCCAGTACAGAAACCTGGTAGGATGAAACCCATTACTGGAATATATGGATGGATGGAAACAAATTGTCCAAAAGAAACAGATCTATAAAAAGAGGAGATAGAGTTGCACTATATGTAAGAGAACACTACATATCTACAGAAATGCACATGATCAAAGATAAAAGCCCTCCAGAATCTATGTGGGTCAATATAAAAGGGGAAAAAGTGACATTGCCATAGGAGTATATTACAGTATATTATCAGAAGAAATAGATAAACTTTTTGCCAACCAGTTAACAAATGTATGTAGGAAGCATACCACAGTAGTAATGGGAGACTTCAACTATCCAGATATCAACTGGAAGTCAAACTCTGCAGCGAGTGGGAGATCAAACAGATTCTTAACCAACCTAGCTGACAATTTTATTATCCAAAAGGAGGGAACTAGAAGTAAAGCTATACTGGACCTAATTCTTACTTATAGAAAAGAAGTGATAGAGTGAGTTGAAGTTGCCGGAACCTTGGGGGAAAGTGACCACGTCATGCTGAAATTCAATATAATGCAAACACAAACAATAGAAAATAATCCAACCAGAGTCGTAAACTTCAAAAGAGCTGATTTTAACAAACTCAGAGAGAATGTAAGAAAGATTCCATGGAGAAAAATCCTAAAAAGGAAAACAGCTAAGAAGCGTGGAAAACTCTGAAAAAATTATCATAAAAGCCCAGTCCAGCACAATACCACTGAAAAAGAAAAACAAGAAATTCAAGAAGAAACCAACATGGCTGCACAAAGCTTTCTCTGACAACCTGAAAGACAAAAAGGACAAGTACAAAAAATGGAAAGAGGGACACATAACTAAAGCTGATTATCAGCAGACAGCCAGAACATGCAAAGACGAAGTCAGGAAAGCAAATACCTGGGACGATTCTGGAAAAGATCATAAAAACAACTAGAAGCAAACAAAGTTATAATCAATAGCAAGCATGAGTTTGTCAAAAACAGATCATGCCAAAACAATCTTATTTCATTCTTTGATAAAGTGACTAAATTAGTAGACCAGTGAAATGCTGTGGACATAGTATACTTAGACTTCAGTAAGTCATTTGACAAAGTAGACCACAACCTGCTGCTTAATAAACTAGAAAAAGTGGGATAGACAACAACACCATCAGATGGATCTGTAGCTGGCTGACAAACAGTACTCAGCGAGTAGTCCTCAATGATACTATATCCACATGGAGAGAAGTAAGCAGTGGGGTACCACAAGGCTCCGTCTTAGGCCCAGTACTCTTCAATATCTTCATAAATGACTTAGATGAGGGAATAGATGGGGAACTCATCAAATTTGCAGATGACACTAAACTGGCAGGAATAGCCAACACTCCAGAAGACAAGCTCAGGATCCAAAAAGATCTTGACAAACTTGAACAATGGGCCCTATCCAACAAAATGAATTTTAATGGGAAGAAAAGCAAAGTTTTACATTTAGGAAGGAAAAAATCAAAGATATAAGTACAGATTAGGAGAGACCTGGCTCAAAAACAGTAACTGTGAGAGGGACCTTGGAGTCCTAGTGGACGATCACTTGACTATGAGCCAGCAGTATGCATCCACCACCCAAAAAAACTAATACAATCCTTGGTTGTATAAACAGAGGCATAGAATCAAGATCACACGAAGTATTAGTACCACTTTATAAAACCCTAGTAAGACCACACCTGGAATACTGCAATCAATTTTGGTCACCATACTACAAAAAAGATGTTGAGACTTTGGAAAAAAATCAGAGAAAAGCAACTAAGATGATCAAAGGCCTGGAGACTAAAACATATGAAGAACAGTTGCAGGACTTGGGATTGGCTGATCTAAAGAAAAAAAGAAATAGGGGGGACATGATAGCAGTATTCCAGTATTTGAGGGGCTGCCACAAAGAAGAGGGGGTCAAATTATTCTCCAAAGAACCAAAGGGCAGGACAAGAAACAATGGTTGGAAACTAAACAGAGAGAGAAGCAACCTGGAATTAAGAAGAAACTTTCTAACAGCAAGGCAATTAACCAGTGGAACAGCTTGCCTTCAGAAATCATGGGCGCCCCATCATTGGAAGTTTTTAAGAAGAGGCTAGGCAGTCACTTGTCTGAAATGCTTGAGCAGGGGGCTGGACTAGAAGACCTCCAAGGTCTCTTCCAGCTCTATTCTGTCCTGTCCTGTCCTGTCCTGTCCTGTCCTGTCCTGTCCTGTCCTATCCTATCCTATCCTATCCTATTGGAAAGAAGATACTTAGTTTCTCCCACTTCAAAACCGCATCCTAAGAAAGCAGGACTCTTGGAACAGTTTCTTTCCAAAAGGAACTTTTATTAGGAGAAGCTGATAGCAGGCATAATAGGCAGGATCTGAAGGTTTCCTGCTCAGATCAATAGGTTAAAAGAGTCCAAAGTAAACCCCACCCCAATAATTCATCCAGTCAGTTTGAATGGGCCAATCCTCAGGTGTTAAGTCCACTATGGGAAAGGAGCTGATAACGGGGTCCATTCCCATGCCTGTGATGATGTTGTTGGGTCTTTGTACCTTCCCTTCCACAGTGAGAGATAAGCCAGATGGCAGGAGGTACATTCCTTTCTCACCCCAAGGTAACATTGTAGCAAAGCAGAGAAATGTACCACAGAGCCTTGCCCTCTCCCCCTCAGGAGAATGGCAGAACCCTCAGTAAGATAGAATAAAGAAATGAAATAGATTTTCCACCTCTCAGGAAAAGAATGGGTTCTAACACTCATTCCTAATACTTGAAAATTGCTTCCCATTGCTGCAGAAAAACCAGGTCAAGGCAACATATGGCTCTAAGACTCAAATGTGCTTTTTTCAAAAGGCAACTGGACTATGGCTTTTTCTTTTTCTTTTTTTTATTAAAATTTTTATTGATTTTTGTAATTAAACAACAAATACCAATATGATGCATTTACATACACAAGCAAAAAAGATAATCCTAGTCAATACATTTTCGGAAATGCTCGGCAGTCCCCGCCTTGCCTCCACCCTCATTCACTTTCCTGTCCTTCCTCCCTCTAGACCCACAACCTCTCCTCCTTCCTCCTTTCCACCTACCTACATCCCATCACCCTTCTTAGCCACCTCATCGAGTGCAGTTTGGGGTACCAGCCGAGCATCTCCTCTTTTCAATACAATTCCATTATTTACCTATAACATATAAATACATCAATTCTTATAATTTCTGTCCCTTAATCCCCTTCCCCCCTCCCCACCTGACTTCCCAGAGCTGAGTACAGGAATAAACATATGGTAATCCAAGTTTAACCCAAACAACCCATTCATAATATAAACAAGTATAAACTTACTATAACTCTAATATACAATCAACTTAACTATAAACTATATATATAAATTATATATAAAAATATTTATAAGTAACAATAATTAATCAAAAGCTATATGATAATTGTTCATTTCATATTTTCTCTGAATATAATCTATCCATCTTCTCCATACCAAAATAAATTTCTCCTGATATTGATCCTTCAGATATGCAGATACTTTTGCCATTTCTGCAAAATATGAAACTTTCTGTCTCCAATCATCCATATTCGGTAATATCTCCTTTTTCCAATTTTGAGCAATCAATGTCCTTGCTGCTGTTATACAATACAACATCAAATTCATTTCTTTTGTGTCCAGATTGTCCATAATGCCCAATAAAAATAATTGCGGTGTAAATTTTATCTTTTTCTTAAAAATCTGTTGAAGGTTCCACCAAATTTAATCCAAAAAGCTTTAACGTCCCTACATGTCCACCAAATATGATAATAAGTTGCATCCAAATTACCACATCTCCAACATTTTGGCTGCAAGTTCGGGTACATGCAAGACAATTTTTGAGGGTCCAAATGCCATCTATAAAACATTTTATAAAAATTTTCCCTTAAATTCTGTGCTTGAGTGAACTTGACATTTCTTACCCAAATTATTTCCCATGTTTCTAACATAATTGACTCTTGAATATTTTGAGCCCATTTAATCATACAATCTTTAACTAATTCTGTTTCCGAATCAAACTCTATCAAAACACTATATATTCTCCTAATATGAGCTCTACTTTGATCTTTGATCTGTCTTATCAAGTTCACATCTTCCAATGCCAAGCCTAACTTTTGATCTATATGCCATCTCTCAACCAACTGGCTATATAGGAACCAGGACTGGAGAATATTATCTTGTCTCAATTCATCCAATAATTTAATTTGCCAGTCCTGTCCCCTTAAGATAAGTAAATCCTTATAAACAATTCCCTTTAGTTTAACTCCCCTTGTAGTTCCTTGTATTGCATGTTCTGGAATAGCCCACATTGGGATTTTAAAACTTAACTTATATTGATACTTTTTCCAAACTCTCAGAAGTGCAGTTCTTAAAATGTGAGACCTAAAAACATGATCAACTTTCTTGTCAAAAAATAAATAAGCATGCCATCCATAAAATAAATTCCAACCTTCAAGAGTCAATATATCTCTATTAGTTAAATTGATCCAATCACTAATCCACGTTAAAGCCACCGCATCATAATATAATTTTAAATTTGGGGCTTTAAGTCCCCCTCTTTCCCATGCATCTTGCAAAATTTTAAATTTAACCCTCGGTTTTTTCCCCTGCCAAATAAACCTATTGACACCTCTTTGCCACTCTTCCAAATTTAAATCCTTTTTTAAAATAGGTATCATCTGAAACAAGAAAAGAAACTTAGGAAGGACATTCATTTTAACCACTGAAATTCTCCCCAATAATGACAAATGTAACTTTTTCCATTCATTTAAATCCTTTTGAACTCTTATCCATAACTTATCATAATTATTTTTATACAATTTAATATTAGAGGCAGTAATATAAACACCCAAGTACTTCACCTTTTTCACTATTTCAAAACCAGTTAGGTTACTTAAAGTCTCTTTATCTTTCAAAAACATATTTTTAGATAATATTTTAGTCTTATTATTTACTTTAAATCCCGAGACTTTCCCATACTGTGTCAGAATCTGTATCAAATGTCTTGTTGAATCAATCGGTTGCAATAAGGTAAAAACCAAATCATCAGCAAAAGCTCTAAGCTTATAGTCATTCTTACCCAAAGTTATTCCTTTTATGATTGATGATTCACGAACCTGAATTAATAAAATCTCCAAAGTCAGTATAAACAATAAAGGTGATAAAGGACATCCTTGCCTCGTACCTTTCTCAATTTTAATTAAGTCTGTCATCCTCCATTTACTACCACTTGCGCTGACTGTTGTTGGTAGATAGCCTTTAACGCTGATAAGAATCTGTCCCCAAAATTCATTTTGTCCACCGTTCGTAATAAAAATTGCCAATCCAACTTATCAAAGGCCTTTTCAGCATCCAAAAAGATAAGAGCCGCAGGGATTTGATTATTTTTATCCAGATATTCCAACAAATTTACAATTTGTCTAACATTGTTCTTCAAATATCTACCAATTATAAATCCAGACTGATCCACATGAATAATCCATTTCAATACTTGCATTAATCTATTAGCTAAGATTTTTGCAAAAATCTTATAATCCGTATTCAATAAAGATACTGGCCTATAATTTTTAGGCTGTGTCAAATCTTGATCTTCCTTTGGTATAAGTGAAATAAATGCACAC
Organism: Protobothrops mucrosquamatus; assembly: GCF_001527695.2. Lineage (NCBI taxonomy): Eukaryota > Metazoa > Chordata > Lepidosauria > Squamata > Viperidae > Protobothrops > Protobothrops mucrosquamatus. The sequence continues at coordinate 1,248,989 of NW_015386338.1, forward strand.
CTCCATGATGGTGGCACATCTTCTTCTAACAAAATGCTATTAAAAAGACATCTCAAGGGTTCTAACATTTCTTCAGACAATATTTTGTAATAAATTGCTGTTAGCCCATCTGTACCAGGGGCTTTACCGACCTTCAATTGTTTAATTGCCTCTTTGATCTCATCCAACACAATCGGACAGTTCATCATTCCTTTTTGGTCATCTGAAAGTTTAGGAAAATTTACTTGTTGAAGATAACTATTGTTGTGTCCCGTGCCTGCAGAAGCAGGTGCGGGAAGTTGCAAGAGTCCCGGGCATTTGCAAAAGCTGCCCGGGACCAGATTGACCGGCGCCAGCCTTGCGCGCATGCGCAAGGCGGGAAAGGACTGCCTTGTGACTGGGGGAAATTGCCCGGGGATTGGAGAGTATATATAGAGGCTTGCGCGCCTCTGGGGTTGTCGTTGTTCATAGAGTGGAGCAAACAATAAAGACTTGTTGGAGATGATTCGTCTCAAGCGCCATTATTCCCAGGACTTAACACTGGCGACGAGGGTGGGATTCAGTCTCTACAGCTAGAAAAGCTAGAAGACTCACCCAAAAGAGTCCGGGAGAGAAACGGCGTGGAAGTCAGCGTTATCCTGCCAGTACGGAATCGCTGGAGGGTGCGTGCGGTGAAGAAGATGACCCTGATCCTCGAACGGCGTGGAAGTCAGCGTTATCCTGCCAGTACGAAGCGCTGGAGGGTGCGTGCGGCTGCAGACGACGACCCTGATCCTCGATCAGGGCTTGGAGACACACATTCAACAGAGAGATCAGCAAGCTGGGGAAGCAGCAGAAGAATCTGCAAGTGGAGTGGCCAAGATTTTGCGGCCCACTCGAAGAGCTCCAGTGACTGCAACCATCCACACGAAGGTGGACAAGCGTTACCAAGCAGCTGGGAGGAGGTCCTAGCATCATCAGGACAAGGGCCCAGCTGAGATTCATTGCATCGGACGTGGTGGATGCCAGAAGCATGCGGAAATAAAGGCTACATCGCTACGAGCTGCCTGGGTCGACTGAAGGAGTTTCTACTAGACAGCATGATTTGCCACGATACGGCGGCTCCTTCACACCCTTCTACCAAAGCTGGCATCCATGTCGGGCGCAGCATTGTTTATTCTAGGGGGGAGGGGTGTTGTGTCCCATGCCTGCAGAAGCAGGCGTGGGAAGTTGCAAGAGTCCCGGGCATTTGCAAAAGCTGCCCGGGACCAGACTGACCAGCGCCAGCCTTGCGCGCATGCGCAAGGCGGGAAAGGACTGCCTTGTGACTGGGGGAAATTGCCCGGGGATTGGAGAGTATATATAGAGGCTTGCGAGCCTCTGGGGTTGTCGTTGTTCGTAGAGTGGAGCAAACAATAAAGACTTGTTGGAGATGATTCGTCTCAAGCGCCATTATTCCCAGGACTTAACAACTATCTATTTCAGAAGTTTGTATATTCTCAGAGGCATATAATTTTGAGAAATATTCCGAAAAAGCCTTTTTAATCAAATCTTGCTGAAAAACCTCTTTATCTTTATAATTTATTTTCTCTATAACTCTTTGTTTTTGTTTCTTTCGTAATTGATAAGCTAACAACCTTCCAGGTTTGTCTGCATTACAAAATGTATTATGTTTCATATATCTCAGGTTAACTGCCATTTGATCAGCCATTAACATGTTAAACTGTTCTTTCAGCATTGCAATAGATACCTTTAAGTTATTATCCGTTGGATTTAAGGAGAAAGCTTTTTCTTTTACCTTTATTTCTTGTTCCAGGTCCCTATGCCTTTGTAATTGCTTTCGCCTATAAGCAGTATTCATTGAAATTAAGGCACCTCTCATAAAGGCTTTGCTTGCATCCCATACCATTGACATAGAAGTGCCTTTATTCATATTCAACATGAAAAAGTCTTTTAAGTGATCTTTAAGTTTCTGTACATTAGACTATGGCTTTTTCTTGAGGAAGACATTTCGCTTTTCATCCAAGAAGCTTCTTCAGTTTCTTTGAGACAACAATGACCTGGATAACTGAGAATCTCCATAGACATATGGCTCTAAGGCTGTAGGTTTTCCATCTCTCTATTTAATCAAGCCATCAATGGTCACTAAACATATATTTTGTCAAACTGCCAAACAATTTCATAAACAGCCTCTTTATTTCTGAGAATGAATCATTACAAAATCTTTGGGTCATTGCAATCACAAATAACATAGGCATTCTTGGAAACAGCTAAGTTCTTTAATGAAATGATTATTTTGAAGAAATAGCCATATAAACCCATGAAATAGTCAAGTAATTTCCTCCTTGGGGGCTAATAAATCAGATTTTGTCTCATTTTGTTTCTATTAAATTATAATTTCCTGTATTTCAATTTTACATCAGTGCTATATATTCACATGAAACTATTTGAAAATGTTTTTCTTTTCTTTTTGATTATTGCACATCCCAAATTGCTTTTTTTGACCATGTCATCGTATATCTAACAAATACAAATGTAAGTTCTGCATTCAAAGGTTTGCTCCTAGGTGAATTTGCATAGTTTGCAATCAGACCTGATCTCAGCTCTGGGTTGTTGACAATTCATCTAAAGTAAATAGAAGAACAGCTAGGACTTGGAAGTTTCTGAAGTTGAATACCTGTAACTGAAAGAACTACAGTATGGAATTCTGCTTGTGGATTGTACACACAAGGTATATTACAACAGAAACCATACAGTCCAGTAAAAGACAATGGCCAGTGTTGTGTCCTGAGCCTGCTAGAGTAGGAAGCAGGCTCAGAATTGTTGCAAACGGTCCCGGGCAAATCAAAAGCTGCCCGGGACCAGACTGGTTGGTGCCAGCCTTGGGCACATGCGCAAGGCGTGAAAACAGCCAGTTCCTATTGGTTAACACTGTCTGGGTCTAGGGCCCTATAAAAGGCCTGCGTGCCTTTTGCTGCTTGCTTGGTTGTAGGAGAAAATTAATAAAGAGCTTGTTTGTTCACCATGTATCTTCGTCAATTGCCAACGAACAGAATACACAAAAGTGGCGACGAAGATGGGATCCCTGCAAGCAAAAGGAACAAATAGGACTCACCGAGAGGGTTCTGAAGACGGAAGACGGCAACCTGCACTCGTGACTCGGCCTGCCAGTACAGCATCGCTGGAGGTGAGCTCAGCAAAAGGACCCCTTCCCAAAATACTGGCTTGCAGAGGAGGCAATTAGCGAAGGCCATAAAGGTTTACAATGTCGAAGATTGGCCGCTTGACAGACTTTGATATCTCCCACCCAGAGAGATGGAATTCATACGTAGCAAGGGTGGAGAACTACTTTAGAGTAAATCAAATCAGGGAAGACGGCCTGAAGGCGGCAACTCTTCTGTGTGCCTGTGGACAGGAAGCTTTTGACATTGCGGAAAATCTGGTGGCCCCTGCACTTCTGGAGTCAGTAACGTACGCTGACTTGAAGAAGATGCTGAAGGAACATTTCCAGCCTATATTGTCTGTCATTGCTTGGAGGCATGCTTTCGAGCAGAGACACCAGAGGCCAGGTGAATCTGCTGCGGATTTCATTGCTGCCTTAAGACAAGCGGCCAGGCCTTGTGAGTTCAAGGACCTGGAAGAGAGGCTGTGAGATTGTTTTGTGTGTGGCCTATGTAGTAGAGAACTGCAACAGAAGATCTTTGTGAAAGAAGAAGTATTGTTTCAAGATGCTTTAAGAGAGGTTGCAGCTGAGGAAGCAGCAGGCGGCGCTTTGAAGGCTTTGCGGCTCGCCAGGAACCCTCCAGCCACCATGACCGTCCATCAAGAGGACGCGCAAGAAGATTCAGAAGTGGATCCTGAAGAGGAGGTGGACAGACTTCACCAGCCAGCAGAAAGAAGGCCGAAGGGGCATCCAGACAAGGCCCAGCAGCTCTTCAGTGCTTCGGGTGCGGAGGACGCCACAAGCGAGCTGACTGCAGATTCCGCTCCGCCATTTGCCGGGCATGTGGCAGGCAAGGCCACATTGCTTCCATCTGTTTGGGTTGCCAGAAGGTTCAACCTCAGGAAGAATTTTTCAGAAAGGTACCAGGATCCCCAGCTAACACAGGGTGAGTTTCTGCGCATTGCGCAGGAGTATTCTAAGAACAGGGACACACAAGCCCCTTTAAAAAAAACTTCGCATTGATGTGAAGTTGCAAGGGGTTCCCTTATCGATGGAGTTGGATATGGGGTCCGCTCTATCAATCATTTCCCTTGATACCTTCAAAAGGATTTGTAGCAGAAGTGGCCTTCGAGTTAAATTCAGGCCATTGAATTTAATACTCACTGACTTTCAGAATTCCAAAATCAGTGTGAAGGGGGAGGCCACGCTCAAAGTGCAGCAAAAGGATTTTGAGGGTTTCCTGGATGTGGTGGTAGTTGGGGGTGAACGCACAAGTCTTATTGGACTCGATTGGTTCAAGGCTCTGGGAATCCAAGTGACTGGGCTTCACAGCTTGCAAACGTTGGGCCTTGGAGAGTCTGCAAGGAGTATGCTGATGTGTTTAGCTCAGAGCTAGGATCCTACAAGGGCCCCCCCATTGCATTACGTTTAGACCCAACTATCATGCCCATCAGGATCAAGCCTAGAAGGGTGCCTTTTGCCCTCAAAAGCAAGATAGATGCAGAGTTGGACAAATTGCTCCAGCAAGGCATCCTAGAACCTGTGGACTCTAGTCCACAGGAAACCCCCATAGTAACGCCTTTAAAGGCTAATGGAGAAGTCCGCATACATGCAGACTATAAGTGCACATTGAATAAAGCGTTGCAACAGCACGCATATCCAGTGCCTGTTGTAAGCCACATTCTGGCCTCCCTCAAGGAGGGGGGCGCCTTTTTGAGAAACTTGATTTGGCACAGACCTATCAACAGCTACCTGTTGATGAGGCAACTGCAGAGGCCCAGATGATTGTAACACATAGAGGGGCCTTTAAAGTTAAGAGACTGCAATTTGGGGCACTTCCACCACTCAGGCCACTCCAACTGCTGGCCTTGGGCTCGAGGGACAGAGTTCCCAAGAGGAGTCCATTGTGGACTCAGGGACTTCCACCCCTCCAAGGTACACTGGCTTGAACTCAGAGGGTCCAGCCAGTCAGCAGCTGGGTGGGTCACCTGGGTATTTGGGGCATCAAAGTCCTGGCCTGCCTAGCCTGGCAGGCAAGCAGGTAAGCCAGGCACACTCACTGGCCATTAGAAGGTCACAGCGGGCCAAGTGCCCACCCAAATATCTAGGAGATTATGTGAGGTCTCTGTCAATACATGGGGAACCTTGCTAATCTGTAGCAGGATGTTGGTTAACACTCAGTACAGAGTGTCATATACTATTATGATTTTGGGTGCGTTTTGTTTAATTTAATAATTATTTTGTCAAAGTGTCTTGCCTGTGTGCAGACCAGAGTAACTCTTCCTGCCTTTTGAACAATGTACCTGTGCGTACAGCTAGGTGTGTTTTATCTAGTGGGGAGGGGTTTGTGTCCTGAGCCTGCTAGAGTAGGAAGCAGGCTCAGAATTGTTGCAAATGGTCCCGGGCAAACCAAAAGCTGCCCAGGACCAGACTGGTTGGCGCCAGCCTTGGGCGCATGCGCAAGGCACAAAAACAGCCAGTTCCTATTGGTTAACACTGTCTGGGTCTAGGGCCCTATAAAAGGCCTGCGTGCCTTTTGCTGCTTGCTTGGTTGTAGGAGAAAATTAATAAAGAGCTTGTTTGTTCACCATGTGTCTTCGTCAATTGCCAACGAACGGAATACACAAAAGCCAGCATCCACTGATTGAATGTAGAGGAATTAACAAGCTCTCTTGTTTTAAGAGCATTTGTGATCCTTCTGTAGCAAAAACAACATTGAGCAATTCTTTCCCAGGAATTCATCAGCTTTTCCAAGGTAATGAAATATGTTTTTGTTTACTCGTTCCTGGCTGCCCCCCCCCCCCTTTTTTTTTTTTGCTGAATTGCTATGCATTTTTTTTGTTTTGGACAAAGATGTGCATTGGGAAAACAAGGCGGAGAGAAGATTTGAGAAGACTGAGAGAAAATCATGATCAGACAAAATAAGATACAGTTTGAAAAGTTTATTTAGGATTACAACCTATTCTCATTCAGATTTATGGGAGCCTTGCCATTTACAGTAGCAATATATGCATTGCATTACAAACTACATAATATGATTATGCCCAGCCCATTTTCCTGAGAACAAGATGAGGAACTAGAGGAACATTACTTAAGTCCTGTGTAGTGCTAAAATATCTGAGAATATTTGCTAAATGAAAAGATTAATTACAGTATCTTACAAATAAATGTATGCAACCACAGGCTATACAGGGCTTTGTTAGCATAGCTGAAAGCCAGATTTTAGAAAGCCCATTCTTCCCAATCTAATGTGAGCAGTGAGTTTAAATAATGCAGTGGGTCTTAATAGCTTAAAAGTAATCAAAATTGGGGCTCCTCCCAAAAAAGCTGAGACGAGTTTTAGAGCTGCTGGGTTGCCTGTTATCTGCAGTCTACACCTTTTCATTCAAGCTTTAAGTACTTGAATGACTAGTCAGTACTATCACCCATGTTAGAAAGAAAAATCCCCCAAAATGGTTACAGAGTCCAGCTCTCTCTATGATAAGAGGTTTTCTTCTCCATTTTTAGATCATTTGATATGCTGAATGAATTGCTTTAGTTGAAGAAATGGATTAGTAAATTCTAGTTTGCATGAAATTATCATGACACGGTATGTTATGACTGCCAGAGATATTATGGAAACTCAACATTTTGTGTTTTTGAGTTTTTGAGTTCCCTGTTCCCATCATGGTTTCTCTTCTAAAGTTTTATTGAACCTGCATTCCTGATATGAGATGGTTTCCTAGGGAATATCAGTTGCTCAGTTGCTCTTCCCATTGTTGTTCTTCTAGTGTTAATCTTTTTTTAAAGTCTCCCAGGCCCTTAAACATTATGTCCTGTTGTTAATGCAGATGCAACTAGGTTCTCCTGCTTGAGCATGGGCTGGACTAGAAGACCTCCAAGGTCCCTTCCAGCTCTATTCTATTCTATATGCTATTTCCACAATACTTTTTTCAGTTTTAAGATAATTCAAATCTTTTTATTGTGAAATATAGCATCTCCCTTTAAACATTTTGAGTTGTATATCATTAGACAACCCCTCAGACTTTGCAAGTCATGGATTCTTCTCTTTCACTTCTGATTAATTCTACTGCCATAGCTATGGAAAAGGAAGACAAGATAGAAAGATTAGCCACTGTTATTAGGCTAGGCCTATGTTTCAACTACCATGTGATTGATGGTTAAAAATAAAAAACTACAGAACAAGTCAACGAGCAAAATTTAAGCACAGGTAGTCTTCAACCTATGACCACAATGGAGCCCAAAATGTCTGTTGCTAAGCAAGACAGTTGTTAAGTGAGTTGTGCTCCATTTTATGATATTTTCTGCCACAGTTGTTATGTGGATCTGTTTTCCCACATTGACTTTGCTTCTTGAAAGCTAGCTGCGAAGGCTACAAATGGTGGTCACAGGACCCCAGGCAAGTGCAAGTATAATAAATACATGCCAGTTGTCAAGTGCCTGGATTTTTATTACATGACCATGGGGATGCTGCAATTGTCATTGTTATGTCCTGGGCCTGCTGAGTCATTCAGCAGATGCAGGAGGCTGCAGAAAGACCCGGGCAGACACGTGAATGCCCGGGACCAGACAGGCTGTCTCCTGCCTTGTGTGCATTTGCAAGGCGGGAGAAATGCCTTGCATTGATTGGCTGTGACTGTCCCTGCAAGGGGGTATAAGAACAATCCGTGCCATTTTGTTTTGTTCTGTTGTGTATGTAATAAAGACAAGACTGTTTGTTACTCCTGCTCACCTCAATGCCTTTTACTTGGGAACAGAACATTGGCGACGAAGATGGGATATGCTGCAAGGGAAACAACGAAAGAAGATAGGCTGACTCACCAAGAGAGGCCTGAAGTGCTGGGAAGTTCGGCGTCCGAAGATTGCGACTCTGCCTGCCAGTACGAGAATGCTGGAGGAGAGCTCGGCAAAAAAAGGACCCCTTCTCAAACCTTGCAGCACAAGGCGTTGACAAGGTTACCGGGCAGTAATGATGTCCAAACTAGGCCATCTCTCTGAATTTGACACAGCTCATCTGGAACGCTGGAGCTCTTACGTGGCCCAGGTGGAGAACTACTTCAGGGTAAACCAAATCCAAGAAGACGGTCTTAAAGCTGCTACGCTCCTGTGTGTCTGTGGGCAAGAGACTTTCGATATTGCAGAGAATCTGGTTGCCCCAGCAGAACTTGAATCAATTGCTTATGCTGAGCTGAAAAGAATGCTTAGAGAACATTTTGAACCGAAGCTTTCAGTGATTGCATGGTGACATGCATTTGAGCAGAGGGACCAGAGGCCTGGTGAGTCTGCTGCGGATTTTATTGCTGAGCCACGACAAGCAGCTAGGCCATGCGAATTCAAGGACCTGGAAGAGAGACTTTGGGATCGTTTAGTTTGTGGACTGAGAAATCGTGAGTTGCAGCAGAAGATCTTCGCAAAGGAAGACATCTCGTTCCAAGATGCGTTGAGAGAAATTTCAGCAGAAGAAGCGGCGGGCAGAGCTGTGAAGGCCTTGCAGCTCGCCAAGAACCCTCCAACTTCAATCTCCGTCCATCAAGAGGTCGCTCGAGAAGAATCCGAACAGGATCCAGAGATGGAGGTGGACTGACTACAGCAGCCAGTGGAGAGAAGGCCTCAAGAGCGCAGAGACAAGACAACCTCATTCCCTCGGTGTTTGGGATGTGGAGGACGCCACAAGCGCTCCGATTGCCGGTTCCACTCTGCCGTTTGCCGGGCATGTGGTAGGCAAGGCCACATTGCCTCCATCTGTTTGGGTCGCCAGAAGGACCAGTCTTTGGAAGAATTGCTTCAGAAAGGTACCAGGGTCCCCAGCCAGAACAGGGTGGGTTTTTGCGCATCCCGTAGAAGCATTTTTAAAACCGGGGCCCATAGGCTGCTCAGGAAGAAGCTTCACATTGACGTGAAGTTGCAAGGGTTTCCCTTATCGATGGAGTTGGACACAGGGTCCACTTTATCGATCATTTCCCAAGACACTTTCAACAAGATTTGTTGGAGAAGCGGCCTTCGAGTTAAACTCAGGCCTTTGAATTTAATTCTTACTGACTTCCAGAATTCCAGAGTCAGCATGAAGGGGGAGGCCACGCTCAAGGTGCAGTGTAGGAAGTTTGAAGGATTGCTAGATGTGATGGTAGTTGGGGGTGATCGCACAAGTCTTATTGGACTCGATTGGTTCAAGGCCCTTGGAATCCAAGTGACTGGACTTCACAGTTTGCAAACAACAGGTTTTGCAGAAGTTTGCAAGGAGTTTGCTGATGTGTTCAGTTCAGAGCTTGGCTCGTACAAGGGGCCTCCCATTGCTTTATGTTTGGACCCAGCCATCACACCCATTCGGATTAAGCCCAGACGGGTGCCCTTTGGGTTGAAGAGTAAGATTAATGCAGAGCTGGACAAGCTGCTCCCATAGTAATGCCACTGAAGGCCAATGGAGAAGTCCGAATTTGTACGGACTATAAGTGTACACTTAACAAAGCCTTGCAGCAGCACTTGTACCCGGTGCCCGTGGTGAGCCACATTCTGGCTTCCCTCAAGGGAGGCTGCGTTTTTGCTAAACTTGATTTGGCTCAGGCCTATCAACAATTACCAGTTGATGAGGCAACGGCTGAGGCCCAAACAATTGTAACACACCGGGGAGCGTTTAAAGTTAGAAGGCTGCAGTTTGGGGTTAATGTAGCCCCTGGCATCTTCCAGAGTGTGATGGAGTGAACACTCCGCAATATTCCAGGCATTTGCCCATACTTTGATGATGTCCTCATTGCTGGGGAATCATCTGAAAATCTGGCTGACAGGCTTAGAGCTGTCTTGCTGCATTTCTGCCAAGCGGGGCTGAAGCTAAAGCAAGACAAATGTAAAATTGGAGTCACTTCCACAGAGTTTCTGGGGTTACGTATTGATGCTGAAGGCATCCATCCTGCTGAATCTAGGCTTAAAGCAATTCAGCAGGCCCCAAGTCCCAAGTCCAAAAGCGAACTTCAGGCTTTTCTGGGACTGTTAAACTTTTACCATTCATTTCTACCTCACAAGGCTGCAGTGGCTGAGCCGTTACACCAGCTCTTGGATAAACAGGCTCCATGGCTGTGGACAAAAGTCCACGAAAGGAGCTTTGCAGAGGTCAAGGCCTTGCTATCCTCAAATGCGGTTTTAGCACATTTCAATGAGCATTTGCCTGTATGCATAGCCTGGGATGCATCCCCTTATGGGATTGGGGCTGTGTTGAGCCACTTGAAGGCTGATGGGACACAAGTCCCTATAGCCTACTATTCTAGGATCCTATCATCTGCTGAACGTAATTACGTGCAGATAGATAGGGAAGCTTTGGCCATAGTGGCTGGCATAAAGAAATTCCATGACTTTCTTTATGGCCGCCATTTCACGGTCTTTACAGACCATAAGCCTCTGCTGGGGTTGTTCACAACCAATAAGAAAACCCCACACATCATCTCACCTAGAATGCTGAGATGGTCAATTTTCCTGTCTGCATATGACTACACACTGGTTCACAAACCAGGCAAAGAAATGGGCCATGCAGATGGCCTCAGCAGATTACCTCTACAGTTAGTGGAGTCAGATCCTGCTCCAGCTCACCACATACTGTCCATTGCCTGAGTCTCCCCTCAATGCTAGGGACGTGGCTGCTGAAACAGCCACTGATCACACGCTTACACATGTGCTGACATGGGTGCTGTCAGGATAGCCTGACAAGTGTCCTGGCACAGAGTTCCAGAGTTTCTGGAAGAGGAAGTCCAAGCTATCCACCTTCAAGGGGTGTATCCTATGGGGTAGCAGGGTAGTCATCCCGGCCTCATTGAGGACTAGAGTCTGTGCTCTCTCTGCATGAGGGACATCCGGAATAGTCAGGATGAAGGCGCTTGCGTGCAGCCATCTTTGGTGGCCTGGGCTCGATAAAGAGATCGAGGCCCAGGTCCATGGGTACACAGTTTGCCAACAGTCCAGGCCTGAAATGCCTCAGGCCCCTGTACATAGGTGGGAGGAGACACAAGCCCCTTGGTCGAGGGTTCATATCAACTATGCTGGGCCCTTTCAGGGGTAATTCTTCCTTCTCCTCGTGGACAGCCATTCCAAGTGGCTAGAGGTCGTTCCAGTCTCCTCCACTACTACTGCTAGGACCATCCAGGTGTTGAGAGGGATCTTCGCCTCTCATGGACTTCCAGATGTCCTTGTCTCCGACAACAGACCCCAATTCACTTCTTTTGAGTTTCAGGCTTTTCTACAGGCCAACATGATCCATCATGCCACGTCTGCACCATTTCATCCAGCTTCCAATGGCTAGGCTGAGCGGATGGTGTGCACAACCAAAGATGCTTTAAAGAGAATTACTCATGGAAACTGGCATCACAGGTTGGCTGACTTTCTCTTCTCACACCGCACCACACCATGCACAGCCACTGTGTCATGCCTCTGTAGCGCTACCTCCTCAGAGGCCGCCAATGCCCAGGCCCTCCCGGCCACGTCCCCCCTTGTCCAGCCTTGCAACAATGTTCTTTAGAGGTCAATGAGATGTCTTACAACTGGAACTCACGCAGCATTAATGGGTGGCAGGCTCTTCTTGTTGAAGCAGGACTTTCAGGCACGAACTTAACCAGTCACAGTGGTTGATACTCTGAAGATGTATATAACAGCTCAGGGTTGCTTTAGCAGCAGGAGTAACAGGCCCCTGAGCAATCATTCAGAATCTGATGAAATGGGGGGGGGTAAACCCCGGCTCCAGATGGTAATAATAACAACGACGGCCAGTATGTTATGGCAATGGCTCATCCCCCAGGGCAACTCCCCCCCACACAATGGCCCAGCACCTATGCCAGCAGCGATGGCCACGGTCCAGATGCCTCCAAAGTCCACAACAACAGTTGGCAGCAACAGTTGGCACCACCAGTCTCTCTCCTCCTGGTGCTTCTTCTCTAGGATTCTTCTTCAGGTTTCAGGATTCAAAAGCCACCCCCCTCCGTTACTCTTTATTATTAAAATCCGAGGCTAGAAACCCCAGCCAACTCCCTTACTTCACACTCTCGCTTGCCTCCGTTTCAGATATCCTCCCACGGAGGAAGCAATAAAACTTCACTCTATCTAGCCTCTATTTAAAATACCCTTGATAGAAAAATAAAGTAAGCTTCCAGACCTTCTCTTCTCAACTCCAACCCCCTCCCGGCCTTCTCCTTTTCTTCCCTTTTCTATCCTTCCTCCTTCCACTCACGCCAGCCACACCCAAGCCAACTGCAGCTGTCCCCATCTTCCCCTTCCCAGTCAAGCTCCTGCAAGCACTCTCGGGCAGTCCCCGCTACACACTCCCCCCACCAACAGTTTCTTTGGTCCCCCAAAGAATAGAGATCTTTTCTACCCGACATCAACAGAACCGGGGGTAGGCATCACTCCTTTTCTACATGTCCTAGGGCATCATATGTTAACCTCTTCACCGGGCGTATCACCCGCCTCAGTCTCTGCACCTTAGGTTCAACAGTACTATGGGCACCATCCTCTGGTGGACCTCCACCCTCAGAGGTACCCGGGACTGGCAACTCTGCTTCTGACACTGGCGATTGCTGACCCCGTAAAATAACTGATTCCGCCTCCAGCCATTCTCCTGACTCTACAAGATCTGGGGGCAACAATCCATCCTGTTCTGGCCATTCCCCAGGCCGACCCCTGGCCTCAACTCTCTGGGAGGGCCCCTCCTGTTCGCAAATCCTAGATGCGGATTCCAAACTGTCAGGCCCTGGCTGTTCCAACTCTTCCTCGCCACCCACAGCCTGGGGCACACTCCCCATATCTCCTGATAACCATAACCAATCTATACCCCCATCTTCTTCTTCAGAATCTCCTGCTTCCTCCTCTAAGGACGAGGCGGGTTTTGCTCTGGTTCCCACTCTCTTTCCCTTTACACCGGAGTCATCCCCAGGAACTGGCTGAGTAGTTCGTACTGCCTCGTGCAAGGGCAATAGATGGTTCCGATGCCATGCTTTTGAAGGTCCTGTGCTCCCCTCCCGTCGTATTCGGTATACTGGCAGCCCCGGTAGTTTTTCACTAACCACATACGACTGGGAACTCCACCAATCGGCCAACTTGTGTCTCCCAGCGGGGCCCAAATTTCTTAAGAGCACTCGGTCCCCAAACTGTAAGTCCTGGACCCTCACTCTCAGATCATAATTTCTTTTGTTGCGCCACTCCCGGACCCCTGCGGCCTCTACAGCCTTTTCGTAAGCCCTCTTTAAACTCCTCCTCAACCTGTCCACATAATTTCGGTGGGACCTAAAAGAGGTCTCGTCCATTGAGGTGCCAAAAGCCAAGTCAACCGGCAGGCGGGCTTCCCTGCCAAACATTAGCCGGTACGGGGAATACCCGGTGACGTCACTCCTTGTGCTGTTATAGGCGTGCACGACGGTGGAAATATATTGGGTCCAATGCCGTTTCTGTGGCTCAGTGAGAGTTCCCAACATGTCCAAGAGAGTGCGGTTAAATCTCTCGGGCTGTGCATCACCTTGCGGGTGGTAGGGGGTGGTGCGGGACTTCCGAATACCCAACAAACCCAACAGTTGCTTTACCAGCCTACTTTCAAAGTCCCTCCCTTGATCAGAATGTATGCTCTGAGGCAGCCCGTAGTGTACAAAAAATTTCTCCACTAATACTTTGGCCACCGTAACAGCGCGCTGGTCTTTCGTTGGGAAGGCCTGGGCATAACGGGTAAAGTGATCGGTCACAACCAACACATTTCCTTGTCCACTGACATCCGGTTCTAAGGAAAGGAAATCAATGCAGACTAAGTCCAAGGGCCCATAACTCTGTAGATGGCCCATTTGTGCAGTTCTGGATGGCAGAGTTTTCCTCTGGATACAACGCAGACAAGATCTACAGTAATCTCCAACTTCCTTCTTCATACCGGGCCAGTAGAACCGATCCACTACCAAATTAAAGGTCTTTTCTGGCCCCAAATGCCCATGCTCATCGTGGAGCGCTGACAGTACCGCTCCTCTATGTTTCTCCGGGAGCAAGAGCTGCCATCTATCTTCGAGCCCATCTGAGAAGCCCCTCCGATAGATTACTCCATCTCGGAACTGCAGGCGGTCCCACTCCTTGTGCAGCGCTCGTGCTCCCCTGGGTGCATCAGTGAGTAGAACCTCCTGCTGGCCACTTCTTAAAGCTTTTTTGACCAAACCACAGAGAGGGTCCTCCACCTGGTCTCTCCACAGATCTTTCTTAGTCAGGGCAAACCTACTCTCCCCCCTGATCTGAATCGGATTACAGTATAATTTGGGGACACCTGCGATGGTAACCCCCACTGATTCGGCCCCAATTGCCGCCCTAGCTCGATGCTCGACCCCTTGATACAGCGCTTGAATACCATCCGGGGGCAGTTTCACCCACTCCCTAATACCTGCCCCTGGACCCTGAGGCCTCCTTGACAACGCATCTGCATCAATGTTTCCCACCCCTGGCCAATATCTTAACCCAAACTTAAACCTCAATAGGGCAGCCAGCCACCGATGGCCCATTGCATCAAGTTTAGCGGTGGTGAGCAAATACGTGAGTGGATTATTGTCCGTTTTAACCTCAAACTCTGCCCCGTACAAATAATCCCTCAACTTATCCACCACCGCCCACTTGAGTGCCAAAAATTCCAGCTTATGAGTGGGATAATTTTTTTCCCCAGGGGTTAGACCC
>NW_015386338.1:1267432-1276611 GCF_001527695.2 Protobothrops mucrosquamatus
TACCCCCATTGTTCTCATATTTGCCGAGGGTTCCCTAAAGAACCCTCTCTCATTGGGGCTGACTGATATCTCCGGGCACCCAGCTAGCTCCTTCACCGGGGCCCTTGACAGTTTCCCGAATGCACTGGGTTCCCTGATCTTCTATGCAACTTTGGGCATGCACGCTTATAATGACCCACACCCCCACAATTATAACAAAGCACTGATCTCATTGAATTGTTATCCCAGATGGGCGGTCCCATCCTCCCATCAATTATTCCAACCTAACCCCATTCAGGGGTGGGCCACTTGCTGCTGACCAGGAGGCTATCATCTTGGTTAACTCCTATATCTGGGTTTGCATCGCAGTTATCCGATCATCCTCCTCCCTCACTCCTGAGCCTACGGGCTGTCCTACCGGCAATTCAGCTGTCGCCTCCTTAGCCTCCTCCACAACCTCAGTAGCCCGTACTCTCCTCATAAGCTCATGATATCCCCAGACATTCCCTCTAGCTTCGACCTTTATTTGACTCCAAACTGGGTCCAAAGTCAAAGCACCCCGGGAGAGTTGTTCTATCCTGGCCTGTTCTACCCCAGCTGGGTCCAGTCCCCCCTTTTCTACCACCTGATATAATAATCTATTCAGGCGCCTTATATATTCAGACAACTTCTCACCCCTCTTCTGATACATATGTTCTAACCGGAACAGTAAACTAGATACCGTCTCAACTGACCCAAACTCATCCTGCAACAAGGATAGTCACGCACAGTAAACTGTCCCCGACCCAATGTTAGACTCCTAATGGCCTCTGCAGCAGGGCCCTTTAAACTCTCTCTAACTCGTTGTTTTTTCTGGGAGTCCGGTATATCCCACTCCTCAACTGCTTGTATTGCCTGCTCCATCCAAGCTTCGTATTCCTCTTCTCCTTCTGGTACTGGTTGTATCCCCGAAAAAGTATGTAACTTCCTATATCCGACTCCTATGCAGTAACCCCCAGTCAGATTTTGGACAGAAACCAAACTTCCCCCCACTTGGGCAGCCCCTACTTCCGCTACCCCTATAGGTGGGGAAACACACTTCTCTTTCTTCTGACCCAGTGGTTGTGTCGAAGNCACACCCAAGCCAACTGCAGCTGTCCCCATCTTCCCCTTCCCAGTCAAGCTCCTGCAAGCACTCTTGGGCAGTCCCCGCTACACCTCCATCCGAGCCTGACTCTGAGGAAGACATGGAGTTCCCTGTTGAGGCCCAGGAGGGGGTGTCTGTGGCTTCTGAAGGACTGAGGGGAGGAGCAGGCTGAGGCAGGCCAGGGCCCTTCAGGTTTGGAACAGGAAAGGCAGAGTTCAGGCGAAAAGCAAGGCCCCTCCCCACCTGATCCTAGAGCAAGGAGAGCAGAGAGGAGGAGGGAACAACAGAGGCAGGCTCACTTGCTCGGGAGGAGAGCGTCCTGCCCCACTCCACAAGGCACACCTGGGGAGTAGGATTTAAGGAGGCGCTTGGGATGGGGCATTTGCCGGGAACAAATGTGAAATCTTGAGATAGTGTGCTCTTGTAACCTGGACACTTTGTATTCTGGACCAGTTTGCTTCCTGCTGATCTCGCCTTGCAGTCTGCAGTTTGCAGTTCGCAGTTCACAGGCAAGCTGGGAGTTAAAAGGATTATACGTTTGCTTGTTATCTGTCTTGCTTTAAGAACAAACTTCCCTGGCTGTTTTGTTTGAACTCGTGCCAGCATATGTGGGGGCTGTTGGGTGAACATTGGCAGTAATTAAAAGACTATTGCTCTGGCCAGCTGATTGCTTTGCCTCCGTTCGGGGCCCTGGGTCATCACATTTTGTTCCCGGCCCACTCCCAATTGCTCCTCCAGACCAAGTTGGGCAACTATGGATCAGCCCCGTGCGGACAATGATCAGTTAAAACAGCAGGTGGCCCTCCTGACTGCACAGATGGCACAGATGCAAGCAGCTTGGCCACGACGCAGAAGCCCTGTTACAGTGCCAGAAAAGTTTGATGGCTCACAGGCACAATTCCCATCATTCTTTGGACAGTGCCAGTTGTGTATGAGCCTTTGGCCTGAGGACTTCCCGACTGACCGGGATAAGGTGGGGTTTGTGATAAGCCTGTTGACAGGAACAGCAGCACGATGGGCAACACCCCTGCTGACCCAGCCCAATCAGCTGCTGGACAATTATGCAGAGTTTTGCCGGCAACTCAAGGCCGTGTTTGAGGAACCGGTTAGGACTCAGACTGCAAACCGTCAGGTGAGAGAGTTGCGGCAGGGGCATGGTTCGCTGACAGACTACATTGCTACGTTTCAGTTGGTTTGTCAGGAACTGCAGTCGAATGAGGCAGCGCTTATGGACCAGTTTCAGGAAGGACTTTTGTCCAAACTCCTGGATGAGCTGGCACGCACCGAATGCCCTCGCCCCTTGCAGGAGCTCATGCACTTGTGTCTCCGTATCGATGCAAGACTCCAGCAGTGATGGGTGCGACGATGAACGGAGGCCTTGCCCGCACCTGTTAAGACAATGGCACCATGGGCACCACCTCCGGATGAGCCAATGCAGTTAGGGGATGCACAACCCCGACTGACCCAAGCTGAAAAAGATTGCCGCCGTTGCGAAGGCCTTTGCCTGTATTGTGGCGGTCCAGGCCATATGGTGGCCAAGTGTCCTGTGAAGGCACCCAAAGTGGCAGAAAATGGCCCGGGCCCAGCCTAGAGGGCTCTGTAGGCCAGGTTCGCTTGGAAATGGGTCCCATACCTCCACCTCAGCAGACTCTTGTTAAGCACCTTGTGTTACCAGCAACTGTGTTCGTGCCTGGTCAAGGAGCAGTGGAGGTCCAGGCCTTGGTGGACTCAGGGGCTACTGCTAATTTCATGGACTTGGCTTTTGCTGTGCAGTGGTCCATTGCCCAGCAGCAGTTGTCACCGCCAGTCTTGGTGGAGATGATTGATGGGCGGCCCCTTCATTCTGGCCCAGTGGTTGCTGCAACCAGACCCATTTCACATGCGTATTGGGCCGCATGTGGAAAAAGCCGTGTTCTATTTGGCTACCGTTTCCCACTTTCCAGTGGTGTTGGGATTGGAGTGGTTAAGGGCTCATGATCCGCAGATTATTTGGTCATCTGGGGCAGTGTGGTTCCCCGGCAAGAAGTGTGCTACCCATCACCTGCATGTCTGTGCAGGGAATGTGGCTACCTATGTAGACCTGGACCTACCGGCAGAGTTGGGGGATTATGCCGATGTCTTTGGGGAAAAAGAGGTGGATCAGTTGCCCCCACATCAGTCTTATCACTGCCCAGTTGATTTAGTCCCCGATGCCAAATTGCCGGTTGGCCAGATTTACTCTGTCAGAACCAGAGTTGGCAGCCTTGAGGGACTTCATCGACAAGAACCCCCAGAAGGGGTTTATACGGCCTTCCACCTCCCCGTTGGCTGCACCAGTGCTCTTCGTGAAGAAGAAGTCAGGGGAGCTTAGACTGTGCTGTGATTACTGGAAATTGAATGCCATCACGGTCTGTAATCGGTACCCACTCCCGCTCATCCCCAAACACATTGAGAGGCTCCGCCAGGCCAAAATATTTACTAAGTTGGACTTATTGGGAGCTTATAACTTAGTCCGAGTTTGAGCGGGAGATGATTGGAAGACAGCCTTGGATGTGTTATGGACATTTTGAGTACATGGTTATGCACTTTGGCTTGACCAACGCACCAGGAGTGTTCATGCACTTTATGCATGACGTGTTCAGGGACCTGTTGGATACGTTTGTGGTCATCTACCTTGACGACATCCTGATTTACTCATCCTCCCCACGAGAGCATTGGAACCATGTTCGGCTTGTGTTGCAACGATTGCGGGATAATCATCTCTTTGCCAAGCATGAGAAGTGCCAGTTTGTGCAAACCACGATTGATTTTCTGGGCCATCGCATCTCGCCCGAGGGTGTGGTCATGGATCCGGAGAAAGTACCGTCGCTGCAGGAATGGCAGCCTCTGCGGAGGGTCAAGGACGTGCAGCGACTGTTGGGGTTTGCGAATTATTACCGCACGTTCATTCCTCGCTTCGTGACCCTGACCGCTCCCCTTTCCAATCTGTTAAGGAAAGGGGTGAAGATCCGTTGGAGCGCTGAGGAGCAGGGGGGCCTTGGATGCCATTAAGACCACATTCACCTCTGAGCATATCCTCAAGCATCCTGATCCCTTAAGGCTGTTCATGGTGGAGACGGATGCATTGGATGTAGCCATCGGGGCTGTGCTTCTGCAAGCCTATGCTCCCGCAGGTACCTTGTTCCCATGTGCCTATTATTCACGGAAGCTGTCGGCCCCCGAACAGAATTATACAATATTGGACAAGGAGTTGTTGGCGGTCAAAGTCGCTTTTGAGACATGGTGGCACCACTTAGAGGGGGCCCGTCACCAAGTCGAGGTTCGAACAGACCATCAGAACCTAGAGCACCTACGGACTGCCAGAACGCTAAATCAGCGACAGGTGCGATTGTCACTGTTTTTTGTGAGGTTTGACTTTTGGGTGACCTATGTCCCCTAGCGGGCGGAACCAGTGTGCAGACGCGCTGTCCCGGAAGCCCGAATTCACCCAAAAGGAGGACAAGATCATGCCCAGAACGGTTATTCCCTTGGAACAGTTGGCGGCCACAGAGGAGCCCATGGACCTACGAAGCAGAATTCATGAAGTGCAGCATCAGGATCTGTTTGTGGCAGCTCGATGTCATTAGTTGGCTGGCGATGAGGGAGATAAGACCCCTTGGATGTACACGGATGACCTGTTGCATTTCCAAGACTGCATCTATGTTTCTGGGGGACCCCTCTATGGCATCATTCTGAAACAATGCCACAATAGTCCATCAGTGGGTCACTTTGGGGTCTTCAAAACACTGCACCTTGTATCAAGAATGTTTTGGTGGCCGCGGCTCTGGCACAATGTGTCTAGTTATGTGGCAGCCACTACCCACGCCAGAAAGACCCTGGGGGGCAGTCTCATTGGACTTCATTACCGAGTTGCCCCCTTCCAAGGGTGCCACAACCATCTTGGTGGTGGCAGATATGCTCACCAAAATGGCTCATTTTATCCCATGTGTGGGTCTTCCTACAGCACGGATGACGGCCCAGTTGTTTATCGCCCATGTATTTAGGCTGCATGGGTTACCGGACCGAGTAGTGTCAGATTGAGGGGTGCAATTTACGGCACGCTTCTGGCAGACCCTACTCACAGAACTGCAGGTACAGGCGTGTCTGTCCGCCCATCACCCCAAAACCGACGGGGGCACAGAGAGGGTGAATGCAATCTTGGAACAGTACCTCTGCTGTTTCAGCAACACCCAACAGGACAATTGGGCAGAGCTGCTGGCTGTGGCGGAGTTCGCCTGTAACAATGCCCAGCATGCATCTACCCATGTGTCACTGTTCTTTGCCGGTTACGGATTTCATCCATGGCTCCTTCCATTGGCTCCATCGGACTCCCCAGTTCCGGCCGTGGACAAGTTCCTTCAGGAGCTGAAGGCAGTGCATCAAGTAGTTCGGCACCAGCTGGAGAAACCAAGGAGGATTACAAACGATTCGCCGACCGTCATCGTCGAGATGTCCCTCTGTTATCTGTGGGCGATCGGGTTTGGCTTTCCACACGGCACCTGCCTACAGCACGGCCGTCGAAAACACTTGATCACCATTACTTGGGGCCATTTCTGGTCAAAGCGGTGATCAATCCGGTGGCGTTTCGCTTGTCATTGCCCCAGACCATGCAGATTCACCCAGTTTTCCACAGGTCATTGCTGGTTCCAGTCGCAGCCGACGATCCACATCGGCCAGCTCCACCACTGCAAGGTCCGGCCACCCTTCATGGAGATATGGAGTATGAAGTGGACAGTATTCGGGATTCCCATCGGTTGCAGGGCCGGTTTCAGTATCTTGTGGCGTGGAAAGGCTATGGATCTGAGGACTTCATGTGGGTCGATGCAACCGACGTTCACACCCCTCCTCTGGTCTGCAACTTTCATACCCAGTTCCCGCACCATCCTAGTCCGCATGGTCTCGGGGAGGGGGTCCTGTGGGGTGGGATAGTGTCATGCCTCTGTCTGAGCCTGACTCTGAGGAAGACATGGAGTTCCCTGTTGAGGCCCAGAAGGGGGTGTCTCATGGCAGCATATGTGGGGGCTGTTAAGTGAACATTGGCAGTGATTAAAAGTCTATTGCTCTGGCCAGCTGATTGCTTTGCCTCCATTCGGGGCCCTGGGTCATCACACACTGGGAAGAGCCCAGCTGAACTCCGCTGGGGTCACAGGCTCATTACTAAACTGGACAGGTTGCACCCAGACCGGGTGACATCACAGGTGTCACAGCCATGGGCACCTAGGAGATTACAGGTGGACGATCCGGTCTGGGCAAGGAACTATGGCCCTGGACATCTCTGGGTGACAGCAGTGGTATGCAAGGTCTCTGGGCCGCTCTCATACGAAGTGGCCTTGGACGATGGTTGGGTGATCCGGCGCCACATCGATCACTGCGCTGGAGGCTTTCCAGCCACACTTCCACTCCTGGTTCTGCTCTCGGGGGGGAGGAGGACCACAATTATGATTGTGGACCACAGTATCTCCGCAAAAGCAGAACTTCCCAGGTGCCAATAGGGGGTCTTGTCATGGAGGCGGCTCCTGACTCTGGCACTCCTGACTCTGGCACTGGCACTGGGTCAATGAGACATTGCCCGCAATTGGTTTTTCAGGCCAATCCATCTGCTGGTCTTGGGCTCACGGGACAGTGCTCCCAAGAGGGGTCCATTGTGGACTTGGGGAATTCCACCCCACCAAGGAACTCTGGTCTGGGTTTAGAGGATCCAGCCAGTCAGCAGCATGGAAGGTTGCCTGAGTCTAGAGGGCATCAAAGTCCTGGTCTGCCTAGCCTGGCAGGCGAGCTGGCAGACCAGGCCATCACAACCACTCCAAGAAGGTCAGGGTGAGCCAGATGTTCACCCAAGCACTTACAGGAGTACGTAAGGCTCCTGTCAGTAGGTGGGCAAGCGTAGAGTTACTTAGAAATCAGGACGCACTCAAAAGAACAAGTGTTCAGTTATAGTCATGCACAATAATAAATATCCTTGTGGGAGAGATAAAGGATTGATGGTATTATCTGTGTAATGGTAAAGTATTATGTTTTGAAATAAGAGGGGAGGGGTGTTATGTCCTGGGCCTGCTGAGTCATTCAGCAGGTACAGGTGGCTGCAGAAAGGCCCGGGCAGACACGTGAATGCCCGGGACCAGACAGGCTGTCTCCTGCCTTGTGCGCATGCGCAAGGTGGGAGAAATGCCTTGCATTGATTGGCTGTGACTATCCCTGCAAGGGGGTATAAGAACAATCCATGCCATTTTGTTTTGTTCTGTTGTGTATGTAATAAAGACAAGACTGTTTGTTACTCCTGCTCATCTCAATGCCTTTTACTTGGGAACAGAACAGTCATAGTTGTGAAAACTGGTCATAAGTAATTGTTTTCACTTTCCCGTTGTAACTTCAAATGGTCACTAAATGAATGGTTGATAGAATAAATTTATTATTGTGGGGCTAAGCTATTTCTTTGTATTCTTCTCTTTCCCCATCTGTTTTTTTCTTGAGATAAAAATAAGGACAATAACAAAAAGACTTTGATATTTATATCAATATTAACTATGATTTCTAAAAAGTCAATGCTGATAAGCATAAAATAAGCTAAATGTGGCACTAATAAACAATCAAATTATTTGTTATATAATAAAGATTTCTATCTTGTTCAATATTTAATACTAAAATCCTTCTTTATTGTTTCTTAGTAACTTATTACAAAACAAAACAAAATAAACCATCTGTTTTTCTTAGCATGACAAACTAGTCCTGAGATAAGCTTTGGAAGATGTGAAGAAATAAAAGATTTGAGCGTTACTCCACAAACTTAATTTATTAAGATCAGAGAGAAATAGATTGTAACTCTCTGTTCTTATTAATGGGCTTTTTATTCAGATATTTGAGCTTAATTGTATACAGATTCTTCTAGAAAAGAAGTTAAAGTCACATATTCATCTCTGTTTTGATGGGAAATTAAATATTTTTGAAGTACAACTGTTTCTATACAACTGCTTCATAATTACTAAACTAAGGAAAGCAAAGCAAATTGAAAGTAAAAAAATCAGTATTCATAGATCTTGGACTGATTGATGAGTTGAAAATATGGGAAGCACTTCACAAGGCAACGATGCATAGCACCATTTGTCACAAGATATTTTTCAAGCTTCTGGTCATGGGAGAAGAAACACTTGCAGCCTGATTCAAATAATTTGGACATACACTTGAAAAGAAAGGGGAACCCTCTCATAACTAACAGTAAAATTAAGTTAAAAGTTATTTATATTTCCTTTCCCAGATTGAGAGCATTTTAAAAGAAGCTTATGAGTTTCCCATTCTTTAATCTGCGTGTATTTTCTTATTATCCTAAGCAGTGAAAAACCAGCATATGAGTTATGGCTTTATCCATCACAAATTGTATTGTTCATGTCTTAAGACAGCTATATGCAGCACAATAGATTTGCAGAGTAGTTTGCTATTAAATTGTTATGCTGTTTTCTGCAGTATAAAGCACATAAATTATAGGCCTTCATTTGATAATGATAGGAAAATAATAATAATAATAATAATAATAATAATAATAATAATAATAATAATAATAATAATAATAATAATAATAATAATAATAATAATAAAGTTGGAAGGGATTTGAAGGTCATCTAGTCCAACCCCCTGCTCAGGCAGGAAACCCTATACCATTTCGGACAAATGGCTGTCCAGTCTCTTCTTAAAAACTTCCAGTGTTGGAGCATTCGCCGCTTCTGGAGGCAGGTTGTTCCACTGGTTAATTGTTCTCACTGTCAGGAAGTTTCTCCTTAGTTCTAGATTGCTTCTCTCCTTGATTAGTTTCCACCCGTTGCTTCTTGTCCTGCCTTCAGGCGCTTTGGAGAATAGCTTGACTCCCTCTTCTTTATGGCAACCTCTGAGATATTGGAACACTGCTATCATGTCCCCCCTCGTCCTTCTCTTCATTAAACTAGACATACCCAATTCCAGCAGCCGTTCCTTATATGCTTTAGCCTCCAGTCCCCTAATCATCTTTGTTGCTCTTCTCTGTACTCTTTCTAAAGTCTCAACATCTTTTTTACATCGCGGTGACCAA
>NW_015386338.1:1277788-1289385 GCF_001527695.2 Protobothrops mucrosquamatus
TGGCAATGTCATTTTTTCCCCCTTTTATATTGACCCAAATGCATTCAAGACAGTTTTTATCATTGTTGTGCTCTATTTCTGTAGAGATGTAGTTATTTCTTATATAGAGAGCAACTCCACCTCCTCTTTTATTTGGTCTGTTTCTTTTAAATAATTTAAATCCCTCTAGCTGTGTGTTCCATGTGTGGGTTTCATCCCATCATGTTTCTGTAATGGCAACAATATCATATCTGCCCTCATTAACCTGAATTTCTAGTTCACCCTGTTTGCTGTTCATACTCTGTGCATTGGTGTATAGACATTTGAGTCCTTTGTGACTGGCCCTGTGTTTTTCTACATAACCTTTTCTACATGACTGACATGGAGCCACAAGGAGAAATGGATGAAATGCCAAATCGAACAGACTAGTTACTAATCAATCAATATAAAAATCCAATACTGTGAATGACAAAATACATCCTTGGTTCACCTTTTCTTTGAGAGAATTACCTTAGATTGTCATGTGTGTCTAAAACATGAAGCCAAAATTATATGAAGGACAAAGTGTCTTAAAACAACGATACAAACAATAAAATTTGAAAGTGCTAAAAGATCTGGGTAAATAAGTATTAGGGTTAGGCAAATATGGATGATCTAAAAGTAACTATATGGGAGCAGATAGCTGTTAAACAAAGCTGAACCTTATAAGTTTTAATTCATTACTGGGAATACTTTGAACTGAATTTAGAAGACAACCAGCAATTAATAAAGTTGTTTCAAGACAGAGATTAAGTGAGATCATTCATATGTGCTGTTTCATGCTGGAATTTTTGGACAATCTTCAAGGACCATTTTAGAAAGAATGAATAATAATAATAATAATAATAATAATAATAATAATAATAATAATAATAATAATAATAATAATAATAATAATAATAATAATAATATATGAATCACCTAAGAGAGAACATAAGGCAGACACACAGGTTTCAGTGCCATCAATATTAATGTGTCTGTCCAATATCAATGTTGGATCAAGGAAACTATCAAAGTTGCAAAACTGATCCTTAAGAGAGAGTGAACCCAATTCAGAACAGGCCATAGCTTCTGAACTGCACTCTAGAGTTAATAACAGCATTTAATTTCAGCTTGTTTTCTTATACCCAATCCTTTACAATCTGGAGATATTCAAGACTGCCATGGAGACACCAAACCCTTAAATTACAGGAAAGGTGAAGTATAGCTGAGTCCCATGAACATAATTATCACAAACTGGCAAAAATGTCTTCATAGGAAATTCCTACAGATATTAATTAACATGAGGAATAAAGTAGAACCTTGCTGATTAAGCTGAAGTCTCCTCGCATTGTTTTCTGGTACTGGATGGAGAGAAAGAAGAGGACCTGACACAAAGAATGTTTTTGATGCAAAGTTCCCCCAAATGGTGCAACAAGATCCCAGGGCTCACTGTATAAAAAACTACAAAAAAAGGTCCAGGAATGTCAACAGTGTGGCCTCTCCCATTTCTCTCTGTTAATGTTAATCCTCAGTCATTAGTCATCAGTTAGGGTGATCTAGAATTCTAGACTATCTCCAATAAAGACTAACCCAATCTGAAAATGATCAGTCTAATCCCAGAAACACAGAGCAGGGTGTAACTTTCATTATTTCATAATTTACTAACTGTCAGATTAAGCAAACACAATATTCAGATATGTGTTCTCCCCCAAAAAATGGTTTTGTGGTTTAAACATAGCAAAGTTCTTAAAAGAATAGACACTATTGTAGAGAAAATTATAAATGAGAGATAAAAATTAAATGTTTCTAGATAGCTAATTATGAACAAAATTCAACTTTTGTTATACTTTTGTTTTCCTCTTTGTTAAGTCTGGAGAATAATGGCGCTTGAGACGAAGCATTTCTAACAAGTCTTTATTCTCTGCTTCCAATCTACGAATAACCCGAGCAGAGGCACGCAGGCCTCTATTTATACCTTCTGATCCCCGGGCAAATCCAACCAATCACAAGGTGGTCTTTTCCCGCCTTGCGCATGCGCGCAAGGCCGGCGCCACTCAGTCTGGTCCCGGGCAGCTTTTGCAAATGCCTGGGACTCTTGCAACGTCCCGAGCCTGCTTTTGCAGGCTCAGGACACAACACTCTTAGGACCAAATCTCATTTTCATTTAGTATTAGTTTCCTCAGTGAGACTGCCATGGTAATCCAGTTATTAATAGTTGTATGTGTTGCCCCAATTTAAAGGTGGAAAATAATATAAAGCAGAATATAAACCTCAGACAATAGTCAACTGTTGATACTAGTAGCTGAATTTTTTTAAGAACTGTGGGCAAGGCCCCTGGTCTGGGAATGTGCACAATTGGT
Organism: Protobothrops mucrosquamatus; assembly: GCF_001527695.2. Taxonomy (NCBI): domain Eukaryota; kingdom Metazoa; phylum Chordata; class Lepidosauria; order Squamata; family Viperidae; genus Protobothrops; species Protobothrops mucrosquamatus. The sequence goes on from NW_015386338.1 coordinate 1,280,149, forward strand.
GCACAAGGTTGCAAAAATTCTCTAAGTTAAAGGAGGGAACCACTACAAAACACTTCCCCCTACTTCAGACCACCCAAGTCAGTCCAGAAGGATACCATGATCAAGGAAGCCCAGAATGGATGCATCAATCCTATCCTGAGCTTGCCAGAGGCCACCAATACGGGGTAACTAATGTTTATATCTCAATCCTGACTAAAAAGAGTCCAGATAGACATTTTCCCCAGGCCCATTGGAACTAAAGAACAATTGCTTTCTCAACCACTTTCCCTAAAAAGGGAAAGTTGGAGAACTGGACAAAAATTGTCCAGCTCTGTTTGGTCCACTGATAGCTTCTTGAAAAAAAATGATTGCCTCTTGAAGAACCAATGGCATTACTCCTTCTGTTAAGTCCGGAGAATAATGGCGCTTGAGACGAAGCATTTCTAACAAGTCTTTATTCTCTGCTTCCATAACACGAACAACGACAAGCCCAGAGGTGCGCAAGCCTCTATATATACCCTCCGATTCCCGGACAATTCCCACCAGTCACAAGGCAGTCCTTTCCCGCCTTGCGCATGCGCGCAAGGCCGGCGCCGGTCAGTCTGGTCCCGGGCAGCTTTTGCAAATGCCCGGGACTCTTGCAACTTCCCACGCCTGCTTCTGCAGGCATGGGACACAACACCCCTCCCCCCTAGATAAAACAATGCTGCGCCCGACATGGACGCCACCTTTGGTAGAAGGGTGTGAAGGAGCCGCAGTAACGTGGCGAATCATGTTGTCTAGTAGAACTCCTTCAGTCGACCCAGGCAACTCGCAGCGATGTAGCCTTTATTTCCGCACGCTTCTGGCGTCCACCGCGTCCGAGGCAATGAAGCTCAGCTGGGCCCTTGTTCTGACGATCCTTGGACCTCCTCCCAGCTGCTTGGTACCGCTTGTCCACCTTCGTGTGGATGGGTGCAGTCACTGGAGCGCTTCGAGTGGGCCGCAAATTCTTGACCACTCCACTTGCAGATTCTTCTGCTGATTCTCCAACTCGCTGATCTCTCTGTTGAAATGTGTGTTTCCAAGCCATGACAGATTGCTTGGGCTGAAAGTGTTCCTTTAAGGTTTTCTTCAGGTCGGAGTATGATACCGTTTCCAGCGAGTCCGGGGCGATTAAGCTCTCGGCGATCTCAAAGGCGTCTTGCCCACAAACGCACAACAATGTGGCAGCCTTTAAGCCTTCCTCCCGAATCTGGTTTATGCGGAAATACGTCTCGACTCTTGCCACGTAAGATTCCCACCTCTCGGGGTGAGAGACGTCGAATTCCGCTANTCTGGAAATCATTCTGCACAGAGAGTACATCTTTTTGGGACAGATCGTTAGTGCCAAGATGTACAATAGCCTCCACATCACAGCCCTTGCTGCCATTCTTAATTATTTTAGAAATACGTTTCTTGTCCCTACTGACAGTAGCACCTGGAAGACACCTGACCTCTTTCGAAGCCTCTGTGTCCTTTCCTAAATTTACATCATTCCTCATTTTCCTCATTCTTTCCATATCAATAAGATGAGTACTATATACAGTTCAAGTGAGTCCATCTTAAAACCTGTTATGGTGGAAATGCATATTTGCTTACAGAGTTATTCAAACTTGGCATTCTTCAAAAGACTGTAACTTTAATCCTTCTGAGCAATATGGCTATATTATCATGGAATGGTGAAACTCAAAGTCTAGCCTATGTGGACGTCATTGGATTGAGATAATCTTAGAAAAAATATGTGGGAAAAGCTATAAAAACATATTTTAGGCCTCAGAAAAGAAGAAAACATTAGAAATAGAAAACTTTAGAAAGAAAATCCAACTTGCTCCACCTTGACTCTCTGGAGAATAAGAGAAGGGAAAACACAATCAGTCTTTCCCGTAGACTATCTTAATAAAGTTCCAGTCATTCTTGAGGACTCTGTTTTACGAACCTGGATTCCTTGTTGAAAGGCTGACAATTTTTTGACATTTTGTCCCCTCATATTTTCCAGTAACTTGAAGTTATGTTTAATTTCATCCATCCTCTCTTGGACAAATACCCATGTTCCTGTAAACATGGAAATATTTTGTTACCATATTGTTTTCATTTTAATTGCTAACTTTAATCTTCCTAGGTTCTGGTTTCATTAGACTATCGATCCAGATCAAATTCTGGGTTTGTGTCAAAGTCAAAGAGATGAGTAGTAGATTTAAGGTAAATTCCTGACAAGATCAATATTCTTGAGTCATTTGTCTTTTATTTTGAAGATTACATAGTGCTGAGAGAGTTCTTCATTATTCAAAATATTCAACAATAAAGTACAGTGGAAATACTTTGGTACAGATTATTCCCTTGGTTACAGATTGCCACTTAATGATAACAATTTCCAATTCTTTCTCAAATAAACATGCTATCATTGTGAGAGTAAATTAGTCTTCATATAGTAAAATGCTTTCAAGAGGAGGCTTGGGAATCATATAATGAAATCTTGGTCTTGGAGTAATCTTAGCAACCATTTGAAGTTATGATGAGCCCCTTCTCAAAGGTATTTATGATCTGATTTAAAAATTCTGATGGCCCTGCAGTCATATGATCACATTTTGGGGCTTGGCAACTGGCTCACATTTATGGCCATTTGCAGAGTCCCATGATCACATGACAGCGATTTTCAGTGGGTTTTTTTGCCAGTTTCCAGCATTTACTACTGTTTTCCTGAAAAAAAAAAATCCCTTTGGGTATAATGGATTTGTTTAACAACCATTGCATTCAGTTAATGACTGTGGTATTCATTTAATGACTGGTGTTCATTTAGTGACCATTCCAAAAAAGGTTGTACAATCAGGTATGGTCATGTGATGACCCACTTAACAACCACCATGACTTATAACAGTAATTCCAGGTTGAATTATGATTGAAAGTCAAGGACTAGCTGTACTAGGCAGGAGCTTGGTCAGTATTTGTGATTTCTCTGATGGCCTCAGAACACGATTTCTCATACTGTGGTTGCAACTCCATGGAAATTTGTGAGCAATTTTGTATGTGTTACATATTTTTGATCTGAAATGCTAGCATTCTGTAAGCTCAAGAACAAAATAGGAATTTAGTAGTATAGAAACTTTAGTGAGATGAATGAATGAATGAATGAATGAATGAATGAATGAATGAATGAATGAATCTTGGTGACAGGATAAAAATTTAAAAATATGAATCAGGGATTATAGTCAAGCTCCAATTTTTAAGTATTTTTATAATATATTTTATTAAATTTTTAACATGGTCACCTTAATATTTGGTAAACAGTGTGTTGTCTGGGTTTACATTTAAAAAACATTCACTAACAATTGGTTTCTATGGTCTATAATCCACATAATAGCTTTACTTGATTTCCTCTTCTTCCCATAATGTTCTCTTTTACCAACCTTAAGTTGGTAAATACAATTCTTATTGTTTTGATAAATAACAATTTAATATAATTTTTTTTCTAATATTTCCGCAAATAATAATCGCATCAATATAATATTTCTTTTCTGTCTAGTCATTCTGGTTGCCTCATCATTGATTCCATTTACAGTTCTTGTTTACATCTGTTTTTCCCACAATATTCAAGACATTCTTACTGGTTAAGATTTTCTCAAAGTTAATTACATTTAGATATTTGATTCTATTTTTTCTCATGTAAACCATCCCGTAACTTTTACCTTACTTAAGGAATAAATAAGACTAAAAAAAAGAGGGGGGAAAAGAACAAGAGTAAAGAGGGATAAAAAAATAGTATACTACTGAAAGTCCAGGTTTCCCCTAAGCGAATACATATTTATTTCCAAACTTTTTCCATTCTTTTTTACCATAATTAAGAATATATTTAATCTTTAAATGTTCCATTTAATAAATCTAGTCATCTGGTCTTTTAACTCTTATTCAAAACATTTTTTTCAATCCATTGTAATTTTCTTAAAATCAATCACATTTAAATATCTAAAATATGTCCTTATATACGTATAAGCCATTCTCTTTTATATTACTCATATCAAGAAATAAGAAAAGAGAAGAAAGAGAGAGTACTATGTTATTTGAGGGACTCCTCCCTCTTAATGTAAAATTCATATCCAAAATCTTTCTATTATTTTAACCATATTGAAACAGGTGTTTCTTTTTAAAATATTCTCTCTGATAAATCCCATCATCTATTTTCTTAATTTTCACTTTGGCCTTCTTCTTTTGTCCAATATCTTTAATCAATATATTCTGCTGAATCAAAGAGTCTTTCCATATTCTTGTAAGTGTCATTGTAGATATAAAAAATAAGTCAAGTACAATATCTTTGTAACAGGCATTTGCTCTTTCATGTTTGTTGAAAATATTTTTCTTTCTTTTTCTCTCTGTATCTCTTATCATTTTTTTCTCTCTCCAGTTCTAGTGGTGTTCCTGACATCTCTGCAATCCATTTTGACCAGTCTTTTTTCTTCTCAAATTTGTCTTGTGGTCTTAAAGTATAACTTGCCTTTTCCAAAACCAATATTTCTTGTAAATTTTTCCCCACTTGTGTTAAATCATACTTCTTTGTTGTGTTAAGTTACAACTTTGAGTCTCTATCCTCGAATTTGTGTTCAGTTATCTGTTTTATCTGCTCTTTATCTATTGTTATTTCCAGGAATTTTGTTGTTGTTGTAAAGTTAAATTGGAGATGAATTGGTTTATGTTTTCAAAGTTATTTTGGATTTCTTTGTGGTTTGAAGTCATTGTTGTTTGAATTATTTGCAGCATCTCATATGTCTCCTCTTGAAAGGTATTTATTTTTTCTTGATAAGTTCTTTCTGCAAGTCTCTGATTTTCCATAGTGGTCAAGAATCAAGGTTTTCTTAGTGAAAAAGGTCAAATATTTGGGCATATACTTATCGGCAAGATGTTCAACAATAAAAAAAGATAATTATATAAAGTTATTGAATCAAATAAAACTCGACTTGGAAAGATGGAGAAATTTGCAATTGTCAATATTAGGAAGAATCACTACAGTGAAAATGAATGTACTGCCGAAAACTCTATTTTTATTTCAAACAATACTGATAAAACTCAGAAAAAAAATTCTTTCAAGATTTAAATTCATTAATTTTAAATTTTGTTTGGCTAGGAAAGAAAGCTAGAATTAAGATGAAAACATTACAAGATACTAAGGAAAATGGAGGTTTTGGGTTACCAGAGTGGGTTCTGTATTATCAAGCATCTGTTTTAACATGGGTGAAAGAATGGATAACTCTCAGAAACAAAAGGTTGTTATATTTGGAGGGTCCTGATTTACAATTGGGGTGGCATGCTTTTTTATGGTATGGGAAAAATAGAGTTCATAAGTATTTCCAAAATCACTATATAAAGAATGTATTGTTAACAGTATGGGAAAAAAATTAAAAGTAAAATATACATGAAAATTCCAGGGTGGTTGTCAACCATGGAAGCATTTGTACATCCAAACTTGGTAGATTTTGAAAAGACTTGGACGTATAGAGATATTCTAAATTCTGAAGGGAATTTAAAATCTAAACAAAAACTGGAAAATCAGGTTATCAACTGGTCGTGATAGGCACATTTACAAATGCAAAGTAGATATGAAAAAGACGTTAAATTATTTGGCTTTTACAAAGAACAAACTGTATTTGATAAGATTTTGTTAACTTCAGATGAGAAACTAATTAAGAAAATGTGTATCTTTTTGTTAATTCTGGAAATGGAAAGTGAACAAGTTAAAGAAACAATGATAAGATGGGCAAAAATTTTTGGGTATAATATAGAACTAGAAAAATGGCAAAAGTTATGGGATAGAAATTATAAATTGACAATGTCAACTTCATATAAGGAAAATTTATATAAAATGTTTTATAGATGGCACCTGCCACCAGCAAGACTAGCAAAAATGTTTTAAAAAATGTCAGATAATTGTTGGAGATGTAAAAATAAATCAGGCACGTATTATCATGTTTGGTGGACATGTGATAAAGCAAAAAGCTATTGGAAAATGATACATACTTGGTTAGAAAAGATATTGGGAAAACATGTAGATTTTAAACCTGAACTTTTTTTACTAAGTATAATGTCAGAAAAGGCTAACAAACAAAGCCTATATTTGATTTAACACATCACAACAGTTGCAAGAATAATGTTTGCGCAATATTGGAAAAATGAAGGAATACCACCAGAGAAAAAATAATTAAAAAAATACTGGAATGCGCAGAGATGGACAGATTGACTATGAGATTGAAAGAAAAAGAAGAAACGGAATATTATCAAACTTGGGACTTATTTTATCAATGGCTAGAGGAAAGAATGAAGGATTAGGAATTAAATATATATTAGCGTTTTTTTAAACCCAGATAGCACATTGGTTGAAAAATTATTATATGTATGTAAGAAAAAAATCAATAAAATCTTTAAAAAAAAGAATTGAGGTTTTCTTTTCTCTGCAAATATCTTTAGAGTCACAGTTTAGTAGATATTTATAATCCAAAAAGGTTCAAAAAGGTTTCCTGAAGTTTATAATCCTCTCTTTGTCTGCAACCCAAATTGTTTTCTTTTTTTGTCACAGCTGTTCTCTAGTGTTATATCTTTGAAGGTCACAAGCACAGATTAGTTTTTTCCAGATTTTGCCAAGTCCTGTATAAAAGCCATAGTCTTTTTGTCATAGTCTTTATCCACCACTAGATGTCAGCACCAGTTTATTTTTCAAATTATCAAAATAGAAAATTGCTTTTAAAATGAGAATCTTAACTATTCAACAATTCCAAACTTATCCAAATTTAGGTTTTATATTCATTTCATTTCATTTCTGTATGTTTTGGTCCTCCATAAAAGGTTTAATTCTCTGCTTCCGTTTACTGTTTACTCATGTTCGGAGGTTTTTTGCTTCTTGAGAATTTTTTCCCCCCAGGAAAGTTAGTAAGTAGGATAGAGAAAATCGATAATCTTGCCCAGATTCAAATGTGCTGTTTACAATCAGCTTAAAATAGTGCTTTTTGACTTCGGTTGCTTGTAGCTTGGGCTAGACTCTGAAGTTAGGCTAGCCTTTCTCCTGTTGGTTTCTGGAAGGCTTCTCCTGGACCAATTGGGTCGACCGCCATTTCTCTGTGGTCCGCGGGACTTCCTTCCTTCTTTTCCACCTCTTTGGGGTGGCTTCTGGCCCATTTAGGGTCCCCTAACAGGAAGAAATTCAGCCAAAGGGCACAGAGCCCCGAAATCCCTTGGCTTCTGCGCTACTGCGCAAGACCGGAAGTCTCCTTTTTTAAAGTATTATTAAAGTTACAAAGAGGTTTCAGTTGCGCCCTTTTGTTCTTGAACTGTTAACAATGTTGTACTCTTCAAATGATTATTTACAGAACATTATTATGAGAGATAAGCTGAATGCTAGAGATTTACAGGGCAGAGAAGTCATTTATGTCAACCAACAATTACTGGTGTCAAATATATAGATTATACTTAGAAAATTAAAGAGAATCAGTATACCCACCCATTTCAGTTTGTTTGTTTCCATAATAAGACAAAATGCAGGTATGATTAGTTGAATCATCAGCCAGATTGTTCACTTTTTCTAGAGTGCTCATATGAGATCACAACAAAAAGATGATTCAGAACCTCTCTTTTATGAGGGTACAGAGAAACCAGGCTTCTGTAACATGCAATAAATCTAAATGCCCTAATTTTTAAAAATTTTCTGCAAGGAATATTAGAACATTAGAGTATGCATCACTTTATTGGAGTTTTAGTCAGTGGCATCACATGCAGCCACACAGCTGGAGATCCCACAATCACCCCACCATGTGACGCTTGGGAGAAGAGGGGAAAATCCAACATAAATTTACTGTTCTGGTCCAGACAGAACACCGGCTGGGTGTTTCATCCGAAACAGACAGACCACTCAATAGAAATGATTTTTAAACAGATAACGATGTTTATTGCAGAAGAAATACCTGGGTCCACAAGGTTGCTCCTGGTTTAACATCACTCTGTTCGTTCCCATAGGTAAATTTATGTTGGATTTTCCCCTCTTCTCCCAAGCGTCACATGGTGGGGTGATTGTGGGATCTCCAGCCGTGTGGCTGCATGTGATGCCCAAAGAACAAAGGACTAACCCAGAGGCTAGTGTCCAGGGATCTTCTCAATGCCCTTTGGAAGCTCCTCCCCCTGACCTATTACTAACATTAGGGTTACATAGAGCTGGGTTACATAGAGCTATACGAGGTTACATAGAGCTATACGAGGTTACATGGATCTATGTGATCCAGAATAGTCAGTCAGAATTAAAAAAAACTTTAAAAACTCCTTCAAATATTTGCTTCATTCTACAAATTTGGTATAATAAATAAAATTACATACAATATTTCAGATCCTTTACAAAAAGTTTTGTCTCATAGAGTTGTTGATTTTGTTAAAGGTAGAGAGAAACTAACCACAACTGTTTTGCAGTCTGAATTTTATATTTAGCTTCCCATTAATGTCAAACATAGTTTTAGGAACAGGAAAATAATGTATACCAGGGGTGTCAAACTCAATTTCACTGAGGGCCGCATCAGCATTGCAGTTGCCCTTGGGGGGCCAGGTGGGTGTCGCCAGAGTGGGTGCAGCCTACTGGGTGGGCATGGATGGAGTGGGTGTGGCCTACTGGGTGGGCGTGGCCAGTTCTACATCATTCACGTCAAGGGTGACTGTGGGGGCCTGGGCAGGAGTGGGACAGATCTGAGAGTCTCTGGCAGAAGGGGGTGGGACTGGGGCAAGTGCCAAGGCATGGTCCACTATGGCAAGTGCCAAGATGACCACCACAAAATTGTACATTGGCTCCCAGCTGGCTTGGGCCAGGGCCAAGGCAGCGGGGGCCGTTCCCTCACTGTTTCCAGGATGGCTTCGCGGGCCACATGAAACCACTTTGCGGGCCGCATCCAGCCCCCGGGCCTTGTGTTTGACATGTCTGATGTATACAAAGAAAAATATAAACTTTTAATCACTGATTCACACAATTTAATTTTTCATTCATTTGCTAGCTTACATTTCAAGTTACTCATTTCTTCATTTCCTCAATAGCCAGTTTTCCCTGATCAATGCATTTTCTCTGTAGTGCTAATCAGTTTTTGCAATATATGTACCCTATTTTTTTTAAAAAAAGATGTTGTTTTTGATTTAGGTTCCTTTTGTGATATAAATAAAAATTAGGTAGCCTGTAGTTAGAGCATTTGTTATTTAAGTCCTAACCATACATTTTAAAAGCATTAATTA
>NW_015386338.1:1289485-1307331 GCF_001527695.2 Protobothrops mucrosquamatus
AGAGAGAGAGAGAGAGAGAGAGAGAGAGAGAGAAAGTAGATACACTTATGAAAACTGCACATTTTCCAAATATTAAAAGCAGCAGGGATCTCTATGTGAACCTCATATGGATATGGAATTGGATTTTACAAATACGTGTGATGTATTTCCCATAATATTCATCAGAGAGCTGATCTATTCACCCTGTCCCCCACATTTGCTCTATTAATACCTTGCTACAATTTTGTACTTTGTAACTAATCTAGTAGTCTAATGATCCTGAAAAAATGATCCAAAGTGTTGATGCTATATTTGTCTCTTCACCCTTTCTTCTTTCTATATATTGGTAATAATAATACGACTGGTGATGATGAAAAAATAAGAAAATGACATCACCATCCTAGCTTTTTGTACCTGCATCCCAGTGTTCGACACAAATATTTAATTCACATGCTTGCACTGCATGTTTGCACCATACATATTTGATCTTTTGCTCACTCCCACCCCTCAATGCATATGGCTAATTTATAGGAATCATAAGAAAATATGTTCTTTTATAATTGCACTGAGTCAAAAATGCCTACGTACAGCTACCAATGCAAAAAAGAGCCAAATTATCAATTTTATAGCATTGGCTACATTGAATTGGTTTCTTAAAGAACATTTTTCTTCCAGATTCAAAGTACAAGTAGTCTCAATTTACAATAGTTTGTTTAGTGACTATTCAAAGTTACAATGCACTGGAAAATGTGACCTATGACCGTTTTTCACAGTTGTAACCTTTGCAGCATCCCCATGATCATGTGATCAAAATTCAGCTGCTTGGCACGTAGTTCATATTTATGACCTTTATTGTGTCCCAAGGTCATGTGATCCCATTTTGCGACCTTCTCACAAGCAAAGTCAATGAAGAAGCCAGATTCACTTAACAACTGGGTTACTACTTATCAATTGCAGTAATTCACTTAACAATTGTGGCAAGAAAGGTCGTAAAATGGGGCAAATCTTACTTAACAAATGTCTCACTTAACAACAGAAATTTTGGGCTCAATTGTGGTCATAAGTTGAGGACTACCTGTATATGTACATTATTTTATAGGAGCCAGCAAAACACAAGAATAAAATGCTACAGAAATATAATTCAGTTTATCAATGCTGGAACGAATGCCAGCCCTGTCATGACACAAATTGAAATATTTCAGATATTTCAGATAGCAGATGCTGAGAGGCAGAGAAAAATTTGGTCAAAGAAGGCATATTTCCATTCCACTTTGCCAGATGGACAATAATCTGAAACAGAAATAAAAGGCAGCCAATTTTCAACAGGAAAGATAGCAATAGATACTGTAACTATCTCAAAACTGAGGCTTAAAAAGAGCTCATGAATAGTTCTTTATCAAAATGGAAACAAAAATTGAATAGTATGTTCAATGTTCAGTTTGTGCTCCTCTACATTTTTATTAATGATCTGAGTGAGAAAATGGAATAAATATTGAGTAATATTAACAAATGGAGTAGGGAAAAGAGAAGAGTGGGAAGAAAAAGCCCAGTAAGTGACATTCACCCGAGGCAGCCGGAAGAAGGGCTGGAAGCAGGAGATGGTCCTTTTTGGACCTTTTGGGCACAAAACAGGGCTTGAGTTCTAGTAATCATCCTCAAACAAATGGGGGGAAACAGAACAAACAAACTCAGTTCTAGAACAATACATTAGGTGTTTTATTAACTATCCACAGGACAATTGGACCAACCTCCTGCCATTTGCTGGAGGCATATAACAATGCTATCCATTCTAGTACCAGATACACCCCCTTTCAAATGGCTACAGGGCAGGTATTTAAACCGATGCCAGAACTGTAATGTATTGAGGGGGAAAGGCCTAGCAAGCGCTTGGTCAGAACGGTGTTCCACCCCCCCCCACTCTATCCTGCCAGTACGGAAATGCTGGAGGAGAGTGTTTCCAAGGATCTGCCCTGGAAGTCCCATGGAAGCCTGCACAGCACGAGGCATTGAAAAGGCCACAAAAAAACTCACCATGGCGAAGATAGGAAAACTCTCAGAATTCGATGTCGCTCATCCAGAGAGGTGGAGCTCCTATGTCGCGAGGGTTGAAAACTACCTGCGAGTTAACCAAGTTTGAGACGATGGATTGAAGGCCACGATGCTGCTGTGTATTTGCGGTCAAGCAACATTTGACATCACAGAGAACTTGGTTGCGCCAGCGCTGGTTGAGTCCATTGCGTATGCAGAACTTAAGAAGATGCTCGAAGAACATTTTGAGCCCAAGCTTTCGGTCATTGCTTGGCGGCACACCTTCGAACAGTGAGACCAGCGTCCTGGCGAATCTGCCACCAACTTCATTGCCACTCTTTGCCAAGCAGCACGGCAATGCGAATTCAAAGATCTTGAAGAAAGGCTGTGTGACCGCTTGGTTTGTAGTCTGAGGAGCCGAGAACTGCAACAGAAGATCTTTGCTAAAGAGACTATTTCTTTTCAAGATGCGTTGAGGGAGATAATGGCCGAAGAAGCAGCAGGCAGAGCTGTTAAGGCCTTGCGGCTCTCCAAGAACCCTCCTTGCATGGAGGCCGTCGACCAAGAGGATGCCGAGAGAGTTGAAGACTCCGAATCGGACCATGAAGTCGATCAGTTGCAGCAACCTCCAGAAAGAAGGCCTCAATGGCAACCTGACAAGGCAGTTTCTTTCTCTCGTTGCATCGGGTGTGGAGGCCGTCACAAACGGGCTGACTGCTGGTTCCGCACAGCAACTTTCCAGGTGTGTGGCAAGCAAGACCACATTGCCGCCATTTGTTTGGGTCACAGGAAAGAACATTCATCAGAAGAGTTGCCTCGGAAAGGTACCGGGGTCCCCAGTCAAAACAGGGTGGGGTTTTGCACAAGTAGAAGGAGCGTGTTTAGAACAGGTGCCCATCGCCCACTCAAGGAGAAGTTACACCTCAAAGTCAAGTTGCAAGGGGTTCCTTCTGACATGGAGCTGGACACGGGTTCAGCTCTATTGATAATCTCCCAAAGGACACTTCAGCAGATTTGTAGTCAAAGTGGCAAACGAGTTAAGCTCAGGCCGTTGAACCTCATTTTAACCGACTTTCAAACTTCCCGGGTAAACGTCAAGGGGGAGGCCACATTCGGGGTGCAGTTCAAGAATTTTGAGGGTCCCTTGGAAGTCGTTGTTGGGGGCAACTGCGCTAGCCTAATTGGACTCGATTAGTTTGATGCTTTGGGAATTCAAGTGACTGGGTTAAATAGCTTGCAAACATCGAGCCTCTTGGCGGTGTGTAAAGAGTTTGCTGATGTCTTCAGCTCAGAGTTAGGGGCATAAAAAGGACCTCCAATTGCACTACGGTTAGATCCTTCAAGAACACTGATAAGGATTAAGCCTCATCGGGTGCCTTTTGCCCTAAAGCAGAGAATCAATGCAGAGCTGGACAAACTGTTGCAACAAGGCATTTTAGAGCTGGTAAATAGCAGTCCATGGGAAACTCCGATTGTCACGCCACTTAAGGCCAATGGAGAAGTCCGCATTTGTGTTGACTATAAATGCACGTTAAACAAAGCTCTCTAGCAGCACTCCTATCTGGTGCCTGTAGTCAGCCATATTTTGGCATCTCTACAGGGAGGTCGCATTTTCACCAAATTAGATTTGGCCCAGGCCTATCAGCAGCTGCCAGTGGACGACGCCACTGCTGAGGCCCAAACCATTGTAACCCACCGGGGAGCATTTAAGGTGCGACGGTTACAGTTCGGGGTTAATGTAGCCCCTGGCATTTTTCAGAGTGTAATGGAGCGCATGCTCTGCAACATTCCGGGTGTATGCCCATATTTCGATGATGTCCTCATAGCTGGGGAATCAGTTGAAAACCTCGCTGACAGGCTCCGGGCCGTTTTGCGATGTTTCCGCGAAGCAGGGCTGAAGCTCAAACAGGAGAAATGCAAAATTGGAGTCACTTCCACAGAATTTCTGGGGTTTCGTATAGATGCCGAAGGCATTCATCCTGTTGAATCCAAGCTCAAAGCAATTCAGCAGGCACCCAGTCCCAAGTCGAAGGGAGAGCTTCAGGCCTTTCTGGGACTCCTTAATTTCTATCATGCTTTCCTCCCCCACAAGGCTGCAGTGGCAGAACCATTACACCAGCTCTTGGACAAGAAGGCCCCATGGAAGTGGACGAGTGTCCACGAAAGGAGTTTTGCAGAAATTAAAGCGTTGTTGTCATCAAATGCGGTGTTGGCTTATTTCAATGAGCAGTTGCCAGTCAGCATCATGTGTGATGCATCCCTGTACGGGATCGGAGCTGTGTTAAGTCATCTCAGTGCTGATGGGACACAAGTCCCTATAGCCTATTACTCTAGGACCCTTTCTGCTGCAGAACGCAATTATGCACAAATAGATAGGGAAGCATTGGCCATTGTGGCAGGCATAAAAAAGTTTCATGACTTTTTGTATGGCTGCCACTTCACGGTCTTCACGGTCTTCACTGACCACAAGCCGCTTCTGGGATTGTTCACTACGAACAAGCAAACACCCCAGATTATCTCTCCTAGAATGTTGAGAATATTCTTATCTGCTTATGATTATTGTCTGGTTCACAAACCGGGTAAAGAAATGGGCCATGCAGATGGCCTTAGTAGGTTGCCTCTACAGCTATTAGAATCAGATCCTGCTCCAGCTAACCACATCCTGGCTATTCAGGATTTGCCGGAGTCTTCCCTTAACACAGGGGATGTTGCTGCTGAAACAGCTGCACACAACATGATGAGCTGCGTGTTGAACTGTGTGCTCACAGGATGTCTGGAAACGTGTCCTGGCCCTAATTTTCAGAGTTTTTGGAGAAGGAAGCATGAGTTATTCAACTGTAAGGGTTGTATCCTGTGGGGCAGTAGGGTAGTAATCCCGACCTCACTGAGGGCAAGAATCCTTGATTCTCTGCATGAGGGACATCCGGGAATAGTCCGGATGAAGGCATCTTCTTAAGGGCGAATATGATTAGGCATGCCACTTTGGCTCCTTTTCACCTGGTCTCTAACGGCCAAGCGGAACGCATGGTCAGAATGACCAAGGAATCCTTGAAGAGGATCACCAATGGCAATTGGCACCACAGGTTGGCAGATTTCCTACTCTGCCAACGCACAATGCCCTGCACTTCTACGGGCAAGAGCCCAGCTGAATTAAGGTGGGGGTGCCGTCTGATCACAAAGCTGGATTGCTTACATCCAGACAGGGTTGCTTCACAAGTGCTGCAGCCTAAGGCACCGAGGCACTTGCAAGTGGGTGATCCAGTTTGGGTGCACAACTATGGACAAGGGGCACTGTGGGTGGTAGCTGTGGTTTGCAAGGTGTCAGGGCCACTCTCATATGAAGTGGCCCTGGAAGATGGTCGTATGCTCCTTAGGCACATTGACCAGCTGTGCTGGAGGTTACCATGCCACTCTTCCACTCCTGGCTCTGCTCTAAGGGGGGAGGAGGAACACAATTGTGATCGTGCATCTGAGTCTCTCAGCGAAAGCGGGATCTTGTGATCGCCGAATGGGGTTTTTTGCCAACGCGGCTGCTCCTAACTCAGGCACTGTGCCCATGGGACATTGCTCTCAATCAGCTTTTCATGCCACTCCTACCTCAGGCACTGCGCCCACGGGGCAGTGTTTTCAATCGGTTTTTCACGCTGATCCGGTGGATTCTACTCCACCACGGAACTCTGGCTCAGGCCTACCGGAACAGGCCAGCCAAAGGGAAATGGACACAGGCTTGGGTCTACCGGAGCAGGCCAGCCTTCATGAATCGGCTCTACCCGTGTCAGACGGGTCACACAGCCCCGGTCTGCCGAGCCTGGCAGACGAGCTTGCAGATCAGAAGCTAGCAGCAGCTCCGAGACGTTCGGAACGGGCAAAAGGCCCACCGAAATATTTAAAAGACTACGTAAGGTTTTTGTCATTGCAAACTTAAAATGCTTATGTATTTTTATTGCAAACCTAAATGCTTATGTATGTTTCTTTGAAAGTTTGAATGCTTATGTGTTTTCTTACACACTGAAATGCCTAAGTATTCTTGATACTGAACAGTGTAATGTCAGGATTATGTACCATTGTGCCTTTTGAATGTGTGTAATCTTTGAACAACAAACAATGCTTTGTAAGTGTCAAAGAGCCAGGGGGAGGGGTGTAATGTATTGAATTAAATTGATGGAACAGGTTGCTGAGATCTGTGCAGGAACGGTTAGCAGACCACGTGGCCTGCCAGCCAGACTTGCTGTCTACAAGACTGTTTATTATGCATTTGAGCGGGACAATACTGTGCTCTCATTGGCTGACACAGCCCAGAGCTGAATGTATAAATAGGGGCAGAGCAATGCTTGTTAGTTTTGACCTTCAATAAAGAAGTACTTGTTTCGATTACTGCCACTTCAATGCTGAACCAAACAGAAAACAGAACAAGAACTATCTACTATTGAACCCACCATCCCTTCCCTTAAGAAATAGATAAATCAGTTATAAAATATCTGGCTGATAGTAAGGAATGCCTACAAAGCTCAAGCAGATAAAAAAAGAATAGAACCCAAACCTTTCTGCATCGGGGACAGGGTTTACCTATCCATTAGGTTTCTACAGTCACTTCAACCTTCAAAGAAACTAGGCCCCAAGTTTGTAGGATCCTTTCCCATCAAACATATTATAAACCCAGTTACTGTGGAGCTAGAGCTCCCAAAACTCTTAAGGAATATCCACCCTGTGTTCCATTGTAGTTTTCTAAAATCAGAAATAACTTTGTTTTTAAGGCCAAATGTTCCTCCTGCACCACAAATTATTATGATAGAGGGGGAGCAGCACTTTGAAATTAAGGACATCCTAGATTCCCGTAGGCACCATGGGGCTATCCAATATTTGGTGGCTTGGAAGGACCTTCCAGCCTCCCAGGATGAGTGGGTACATAAAAAGCATGTTAAAGCCCCTAGATTACTTAAACGTTTTCATGCTCGTTACCCAGATAAACCCAATTAACCTATTGTTCTCTTTCTCTCCCTATTTTATTTTATTTTTTCCTATAGGCAGATTTCTCCTTCTATTATAAAGTGGCAGCTCATGTCAGAAACCCCTTCAATTCTTCTTTCCAGAGCTCTGCCATTCTAGTGGGAAGGGGGAAGTTTTCCTTCTGGTAGGAGGGGGATTGTGGCTTGTACTTCCTCTGCTTTGTTCCTCTTCAACTTTGATGTATCTCTTTTGGTGTGAAGTGAAGAATGGAATGTGCCAAGGGCCATCTGCCTTATCTTCAGTCCGTTTGCAAGATCCGGTGAAGTGCCTGGGAACCGTTCCTTATCAGCTCCGATTCCCATAACAACTTCACATCTGTGGATTGGATGGACATGAAATGGACAATTGGGCTCTGGGGTGGGGTTTTGAAATGAATGTTTTAATGTAGCAATTTGTGTCGGAAAACTTTAGATCTTGTTTTGCTCTCTTGCTATCACTATCTCTCAATAAAAGTTCCTTTTGAAACAATGTCTGTTTCAAGTTCTGCTTTCTTGGGAGGGGTTTTTGAGGAAGGACCTTACAGCAATAGTAAGGAAGGAGATTATTTTTGACACTTTGAAAGAACATTATTACATAGTTAATTGCTGTATTTTTTCTGATACTCTACTAAAAATACTTCCCATTCATTATAGTGGGGAAAAAACTTGAGAAATGGAGTTTATTTACTTGGTAGATTTATGTCCCACTGAGGAACTCAAGGGAGTGCACATAGCATTTCTTCTCCCATTTTTCTCCACCACAACCCTGCAAGATCCATTGGGCTGAAAGAGATAACTTCCAATAAACTCAACAGCTGTGAGTGGAATAGCATAATGCTATTAAAGTCATTGTAGGAGGAGAAATGTGTTATCTATGGAAGCCCTAAATCAGGAGGAACCTAGCAACATATTTTCAGATTAACGTATTTATTAAAAGACACACATTTTTATGGGCTACAGCTCACTTCATCAATGTACAGAATGGCTAAACTGATGTAGGATTTAAATTAAATGGGAGAGGGGAAGAGAGAGTGGTTATATACAGTAGATGCAGGTTACATATGAAACAGATTAGAAGTACTGTATCAATTAACAATTGTAATGTGTTAAAAATCTAATGTGTTTGTGGAAACTTTCTGAACATTTTGATTTATGTGCAACAGACAAATCAATAGAGCCAGATTAATTGAGCCAGGAAGTGATATTTAGAAGACAAGAACAGAACACCTATAGTTTACATCTCAAACACATTAATAATATCAACCTTCAGCTCAAATATCCAAATAAAAGTCCAGGATTATTTTAATTTCTGAAAAAGCATACTGTTTATTGAATACATGGCCTGGTAAAGGCGAAGTAAAACTAACTCATGTAAACAAATTCTCTTTGTTATGGGACCCGTCTGCTATCTTCTTCACATCTGCTGACTCTCATCAAGCTTTTGTAGAAGTGGAGAGGTTTCATTTCTCTAACTAACCCATTTGAAAGCAATAACTGCCAAATTTTCATTCTTGACATTCTGCCTCCTCAACAGAAGAATGGATCTGGAAAAATAATGATAGATAGATAGATAGATAGATAGATAGATAGATAGATAGATAGATAGATAGATAGATAGATAACTATCTCATACCCAATTTCCCTTCCTTCAGTGAGGTCGGTTAGGGTATTTTGAATGGAAGTTTCCTATTAGCCTATCTGCTCTAACATTTGTAGCTGCCACCCACTGTGCCTCCGCCAAGGGGTATCCTTTCCATTTTACTCAATACTGCAGCTTCCCCCTGCAATATCTAGAATCTAGGATTTCTTCAATTTTATAATGCCTTTCCCCCTTAACTAAAATTGGAAGTGGAGGTGATTTTCCAATTGGTCTCATTCTTGAATTCTGTAGAGCCTTCAGTAAGCTACAATGAAACACTGGGTATCCATTCAAACTCCCTTGGTAACTGTAACTTCACTGTAACTGGGTTGATGATGCCTATGATGGTAAAAGGACCTATATATTTTGGACCTAGTTGTTTACTAGGTATTCTTAGGTTCAGATATTTTCTGGACAAATATACTTTCTCTCCTACTTTAAACATCTTTTGGGTAGCTCGTTTCTTATCTGCCTGTCTTTTTTTACTTTTTTGCACCTGTTCCAGAGCTCTGTGCATCCCTGGCCATGTGCTTTTTATATTATTCATCCAAGTGTTTAAGATAGTGGAAGAGGGAATGTCTTGAGGGATCTCAGGCATAGCTACATATTCAATCCCTGAAGTTACTTTAAAAGGTGAAAAACCAGTACTGCTGTGTACTGCATTATTGTAGGCTACTTCAGCAAATGGCAATAAGTCTGCCCAATCATTTTGTTGATAATTTACATAGCATCTTATATATTGTTCTATCATTGCATTAGTTCTGTGGTGGCGAACCTATGGCACACGTGCCACAGGTGGCATGCAGAGCTGTCCCTGTGGGCACGTGCGCCATCAACCCAGAGGGATGCGGGGCTGGGCTGCTCCCCTCCCCCTCTCCACGTGTGCCAGTTCTCTTGCTCTCTTTCTTTGCACCGGGAGTCAGGGAGCAGCTACAAGAGCTGGGCGGGGAGAGGGGAGAAGCCAGAAGCAGCACAGAGAAAGAGGTGTTGAGACGAGCTCAAGGGCCAGGGAGGGAATGGGGGAAAAGATCGCTCTTGCCACGATCTCCCTTCTGCTGGCCACTGGGAAGCCTGGTGGCATGGCTTGGCACAGCTACACCGAGAAACTCAAGTGCCCCGGACTTGAAAGTGAGTTTCGGCGCTTCCCAGGTTTTAGCACAGCAATGGGACGAAACTCAGCAAAGTGCTGAGTTCTCTTTGCACAGGTTTGTGGTGCCTTTGCAAGAATGGCTGCTCCCTTCCACCTTCCCATCTCCCCTTAGCTAAGAGGCACTTTGGCATGGGCAGATGGGCAAGGGGAGGGCTGGCTTCTCTCAGGGGGCTGAATTAAATGCACATTGGAAGGGGAACCTCTGAGTCAGTGGCAGCCAAAGTAAGTCCTCCAGCTTGGGAGAGGAGCTCTTTCCTTTCTGCACGGAGCGACTCCCACCTCCCGCAACAAAACTCTGCAGGGGTGAGAATTGCGAAGTTTAGGCAGTGAGTAAAACATGCAAAATGATCAAAAGCCCTTCTTAAGATTTTAGCGGGGCGGTGGAGGGGGGAAGGTGACGTGGAAAGTTTGGTGGATGTTGCTAAGAAGTGAGTGAACGACTTCAATTCCAGAATCTCCAGAATCACATGGAAACATGTGCAATATCTGGAGTGTGGGTTGGAAAAGAGTGAGCTATTCTTTTATTCTTTTGTGAGTGGAGGTCCCTAAATTGGGGAAAAAGGCAAGGGGGAGGTATAACCAGTGTAAAGGAATAATCTATATGTCGAGGAATTTGATTTTGGAAATGGTATTGAAATACACCTTGGATAGCAGAAAGCATTTCTGTCTCCCCCCCCCTCAAACTGGGATAAGAATACTTGATAAAAGCAAATTTTGGCATTATTTTACTCCAGTGGCCAATCAGATGCAGAGGGAAACTAAAACTGGACAAGAAACCAACAATAACTCTCCATTCTGTGTATAGAAGGTATAGTTTTGTATAAGGAGAAGAAAGATAAAATTAATAACACATGCTGGATAAACCAGTACTGTAAACTTGCAGTGTGGCAGCAGCTAAATCAGTGGTGCCAAATTTCAAAGTTACATTTAGAATACTCCAATTGCAGCTGCTTTCTTGCAGGTATGTGGAATGGCGTGGGACCCACAGGTTTTGCAAAGTGAAGAGAGGAAGTTGTTACAGCTTATTAGGAAAGATAAAATAGACAACCAAGAATGCTTTATTGACCATTCTTCATCCAGATTTTATATCAGTTGCATCTGCTAATACAGGTGTTCTGAGACACTCTTCTGTTTTAACCTTTTTTCCTTGTCACTTTTTGGAGTTTTCATCCTGCTTTCATGAGAGGGCAGCATTTGGGAGGGGGTGTACCTGCCCCCTTCCCCCCCAAGCCATCAGTTAAGCAAGACGCCCGCCTGCCCGCACTCTTTCCCTTGCCTGAGGCTTTCGTTGTCATGAGTATTTCTGTTGAGGATGGGGGGGGCTGTTTGGTTTTTATTCCACTCCCATCTGCTGGGTGGTTGAAGCAGGTTTTGGTCTCTTCTGTTGTGCTGCGAGGTTACCCACAAAGCATGTTTTTTTGGGGGGGATCCCCACTCCGGTTGCTCAACTTGCTTAAAACCTCTTCCTCCTCCTCCTCCTCACCGGAGCCCCCCTTTTTCTGCAACCAGCCCCACCTTGCCTTGCTTTGCCTTGCCCCATGGCAATGGCACCCCCGCCCTGCCCCCTCCCTCGTCTCATCTCACTCTGCAGGACGAGCCTCCTACCCACGCCCCACCTGCCAGAGACCCCCTAGATCTCCCCCAACCCTGCCTGGCCTCCACAGGCATCCCTCCCCAGGAGCAACATCGAGGTGGCCATGCCCATCCTGGCCATGCCCACCCAGTCAGCCATTACTACTATAACCACGCCCACTCTGTGGGCTACGCCCACTCCATGGACCATACTCACCCAGCACCCGTTGATACATAAGTGTGTTTTGGGTTGCAGTTTGGGCACTCGGTCTCTAAAAGGTTCGCCATCACTGCATTAGTTCATTCAGCCGCACCATTGGTACATGGATGAAAACTGGAACTGAGACCTTGTGATGATCCTATTGATTGGATGGACTCTCTCCAAAATCTTGTGGTGAATTATAACCCTCGGTCTGATATGATTGGTTAGGCACTCCATGCAGCCTGTAAATATGCTGCACAAACATCTTGGCTAACTTCCTAGCTGAGAGAAGCTTTGTACAAGCTACGAAGTGTGCTTGTTTGGAAAATAAATCAATGTCCACATTACAGTATTTTTGCCACTCTCCAGTAATTCCACTATTAAATCCATTGCTATTTCTTCCCAGGGTCTTCTAGGGTTGGCCACTGGTTGTAATAAACATAGGGGTTTCTCAGGCAACTGCTTCATGGATGCACAAACCGAGCAACTAGCCACATAGTCTTTTATATTCTTTTTCATTTTTGGCCACCAAAATTGTCTTTTCACAAGATGAAGAGTTTTTACAAACCCAAAATGAAATTAAACTGATTAAATATTGAGCCCACCTGATTTAATTAGGAGACAGTTTCCTTCAGATGGGATTTTGCTACTCTCCAGGAATGAAGACCACACAGCCCATAATCTCTCAGTATCCAATAGCTTCCAAGAAGCATACGCACATTGTTGTAACTCCCCTTTCTCATTTGTTTGTTGCAATACTGCCCCCATGGCATCATCACTAGCATCTGCTTGTATTATGAAAGACTTTTCTGGATTTGGGTGCCTTAACAGGGGTTTCTCAGAAAAAAAGTCTTTTTAGAGTTTCAAACACCACTTGACATTCAAGGGTCCAGCTCAATGGCTGACAGGATTTAGGTTTATTCCCTTTTCCCATTTTTAATAAATTGGTTATAAGCAAAGCAATCTGTGCAAAAATGGGCATAAACTTTGTGTAGAAATTGGCAAACCCCAGAAAACTTTGCAAGTGCCTTTGTGTCCAGGGAGCTTCCCATTCCAAAATGGCCTTTACTTTTCCTGAATCCATTTCTATGCCTCCAGCAGAAACACAATACCCCATGTAATCTAAACTAATTTTGTGAAAATTGCATTTTGATAATTTGGCATACAATTGGTAGTCTAATAATTTTGTTAACACTGCCCTTACTAATTGTACAAGTTCTTTCATAGTTTCAGTATAAATCAAAATATTATCTAAATATACCGGCACCCCTTTATATAGATACTCATGTAGCACCTCATTTATTAACTGCATGAACACTGCTGGGGCTCCTTGTAGTCTAAATGGCTCACTTTGAATTGATAACAGCCTAAAGGGCAATTAAAAGCCATTTTTCACTTGTCCCCTTCTTTAATTTGTACTCGATAATAAGCTTCTCTCAGGTCTAATTTTGTAAAAATTTCCCTTTTAGACAAATATCCTAACGTATCTTTCATAAAGAGAAAGGTATATGTTTTCCACTGATATAGTGTTGAGATTTTTATAATCAATACACATTTTAAGACCCCCCATCCTTCTCCCTGAATAAAATAGGGGCAGCCATTTTTTATTTTGCAGGTTGGATGAATCCCCGAGCCAGGTTTTTATTTAAAAATCCTCTGAGCTCTTCCATCTCTTTAGGCATCATAGCATACATTTTTTTGTTTAAGAAACTTGGCCCCTGGAATTATCTCAATGGCACAGTCTGATGGCCGATGAGGTGGGAGTATATCAAATTGCTTTTCAGTAAATACTTCCATTAAATCTTTGTATGTGGCAGGCACTGTGTGCTCTAACTGCTAGGTTGCTTTTTGTGTATTCCCTTCCGCCACTTTCAATTTCTCAACCACCGGCAAGCAGTAACTAGCCAGTGCCTCCTGCAGCTTTTGTTGATTGACTGCTCTGTTCCTTAATTGCCACTTGTTGTTATTCCAATCTATTAGAGGATTCCTTTTCTTCAGCCAGGCTAACCCTAAAATAATATTTTCAGTCATTCCAGGGGCTACTATAAAATGAATGATTTCAGTATGCTTGCCCAACTTTATAGTCACTGGTTTGGTGAGGTAAGTTGCAGGTTCTCCCCCTATTTAACTGCTCAAGACCCATGGGTAGCCTCAACTTACTAAGCTGCAGTCCAACGTTTTTTACTGTGAGTCCAATGAGGCGGTAAGGGTCTCCTTTACTCCTGAGGAAAGTACAAACAGTTCTATTTTGTTAGCCATTGGAGAAATAGAACCACTTACCATAGGGTCATCCTCCCCTTCACTATCACTCTCATAGAAAAATCAGTTAAGGTGTCTCAGAGATTGGAGTTCTCTGTCCTTCACCAAAGGGTGAAGAGACCTTGATGACCTGTTGAGCCCCTTTGGTTCTTCCTTGGTTTTCGATTCTGGCTTCTTTGGCTTTCGCTTAGTTGGAGGGCAATGGGCTGACATTGGATGTGAGGCAGGGCAATCTGTGGCTCAGTGTCACTTCTTAACACATCAGAAACATGCTCACATCCCTGAGGGGTCTCTCTCTCCTGGTCCCAGTAACACTCTTACTTCCTCAACTGGCTGGCCATTTCTCACCTGCAGGATGAGGTTGAAGAACTCTACCAGTATGCTGTCAGTAATCCATTAAATCTAACTCTACCTCAGTAGTTAATTGGTACTAGTCACAGAGGAGATGGGACACTCCTCTGGGTAGACAGTTGTAATACAGTTCCTTGTTTAATCCATCTCAAAATTGGTAGATAACATGTGCTCTGGCCAACCTCTAACATGAGTGACCAAGCTACAAAATTTCCAAATATATTCAGCCACTGGTCTCTTTCCTTGCTTGATTGTCTGGACTCTTGCATTGGCCTTTCTTGCTTTGGTGGGATCCTCAAACAGGTTCTGTAGCTTTTGCATAAGGCATCCACAACATGGAGCCCTTGGGCTGCCTCATCATAGAGTGACACCAACCACTCTGCTGCTTCCCCTTCCAGATTCGCTTAAATATCATTCATCTGCATTCCATCATTGGGGTATCTGTCTCCATACCTTTCTAAATAGTTTTACACCTGGGTCAGGAAATAAGCCAGCTTCTCCGATTTTCTGTCAAACATGACTTTAAAAGGCTTGGGATCTTCCCTCACCATTGCATAGCCAGGTGGTAGACCTGCTCCTAGTAACACTGCCTAAGCTCCTTTCTGATCAGTTGGCCGAGGATCAGGTGGTGTCCCAACTTTTGTTGGGAACAGTAGTAGCTGGAATACAGTCCCTCTGGTCCCTCCCTCTGGGCAACTCTTGCCATCCTGGACCAGAGGGAAGCTACTGACTGTAGCAAAGATGGAGATGGGATAATAGGGTAGTGAGCAGAACCCACTACTGACCACTTCAGTGAGGCAGCTCCTCGAACCTTCAATCCCCTAAACATCTCTCTCAATTGTTCCACAGAAAGGCTGTGAGCTGGCGTAGGGAGTCTCCAATCCACTGGCTCTCCCTATTCTGCAGCCCTCTTGGACACCTTCATTGGCCAAGCCTCAGATAGAGCCAAAGGAAACTCAGTTTCTGTTGCCTCCCTGAGGCCACTCACCTATGTAGTTCATGGTGCCAGACAAGGAACCTCTGTATCTCTTCCTCCTCCAGCAGTTCGAATTGGCTCTAATGATCCAGCGTTCTGCTTCGGGTGAGCCCGCGCTGTCAAGTCAGTCTCTCCTGTCTGGATTATAGGCACTGTCCTCTGGAGAGGAGCTTCTCCATGTGGCGACCCTCCATAGGTCTTCTTGTCCATTGCAGAATTCACAATATACCAGCACTCCTGGGAGATAAACCCAGGTAGGCTGCAAAGCATATGAGAGTTAGTTTAATATCAACCTCCAGCTCAGTTATCCAAATAAAAGTCCAGGATTATTTTCATTTCTGAAAAGCTTACTGTTTATTGAATACATGGCCTGGTAAAGGTGAGGTAAAACTAATTCTAAAATCCCAAGGCATCAGAATATAGAATATAATAATGACTTTTCCAGCCAACCCCCCCCCCCCGATGTCCATGTAGCTCATGTAAACCATTTCTCTTTGTTATACTATCTTCTTCACACCTGCTAAAATGTCTTTGAAAAGTTTTCATACTGCTGACTCTCATCAAGCTTCCATAGAACTGGAGAGTTTTTGTTTCTTTATCTAACCCATTTGAAAGCAACACCTTCCCTCCCTTACTCTAATGGCAAGATGAAAACAGAGAGGCATGTAGCTGCCAAATTTTCACCCTTGACAAATAAGCTACAGTCCATACTGAGCAATGACACTGCACTTTTGTAGGCGCTGTAGTCCCATATTTGCATACTGACAACCATCCAACCTGAAGTATATTCTCATAGAGAACAAGAAACAACAGGACAATTATACTATGAGGGCAATTCGGAAATAAACCTCCATTTGAACATGTGCAAGAAATAGGTGGGGATAGCAATGCCCATCCTATGGTGTCCTGCACAGTTGTTCAGTACGCAGTGAGGAGTGGAAGGAGAAGGTTGTGTTGCAGTTGACTTGTCTGCTAGATCAATTGAAAATGAACCCTGCCATAGAAAATCCTGCCAGATGTGAAGATGCCAAAGGAGTACTGCTAGTGAGCGTGGTTCGACCACCAATTCAGAAGTCTACTGTGAAATGATACAAAAGCCATCCATAACAAGCATCAGGGCATGCTGACTTCCAGTGTGGTGTTGGTTCACAATAATGCTCGCCCGTACATCGCTAGATGTACCCAAGAAATTTTGAAGCAGTTCCTTTGGGATATTTTTGATCACTCCCTTATAGCCCAGATTTGGCACTGAGCGACTACTACTAAGGAATTTCAAACCTTGTAAGATGTTATGACAAATGCCTCAATTTGAATGGCAATTATGTCAATAAGTAATGTAATGTTGCAGTTTTCTAATATGTATAATTAAAATTCTGTATCTGTGAGTGTCTGTCATTGATAACCAAACAGAGGTTTATTTCTGAATTACCCTCATATATAGATAACCTGCAACAACAGAAACTGCAACAAACCCTGGGGTCTACTTTGCCCCTATATTTGCAGAAATAACACCATTACTGGCCCTCACAGCTTTTCCCACAAGATTAGAGACAATTCATATGTCCCTCTGGATTCTATGTAGGACAAACAGGGCAAACTTTGTGTAAAATAACTAATGGACAGAAATTGATATAAGGATTTCAGTTTCCCAGGATCCTCCATGACAGATCTCAAAGTAACCATTACTAACACAATCCAGTGACAGATTAATCAAAATACCTATATGTAAGATCTTTCAACACAAGTGTTTTCTAAGAAGCACATACTTAAAATCACAAAATCTAGATCACAGTGTTGCCTGGAGTTAGATTTCAGCAGCTTTGAGGCTGTATTTTACCTACAAGACTGAAGAACTGTTTATGGAGGAGGTAACCATGGAGACAAATATTTCAAAGGAGGGGAGCTGTCAGGAAAAACTATTCAATAAAAAAAATTATACATAATATGCTTACGCTATTATAAGTGTCAGTGATGGGAAGAAGAGGACACCGATGATTGCATGTATTTAAAAGGAAGAAATGTGGAAGCAAAGAGGGGACTGGCTTAGTAGAAAATTATTCTGCACCAAATGTCAGATTGGGGAATTAATCATCTTTATTCTGCTTGCTTTGTTAATCTTAGAAGCATATCTGCACTAGCACATTTACATTAGCACATCTGCACCAGTAAGGCAACATTGCCCATGAAACTGGTATAGCCTAGGCCTCATATCACATTCTTTTCTGTTTGCCAGCAGTGGTATTATATCTGGTTCCTTTTTCTGAAAGTTTACAGCAATGAAAAGGGTGAATTGCTTGGGTTCAAAAGACCATCTCACACTTCCCCATCTCAATTGCCATTAGTCTATCCCTTCATTATGGAAATATTTTCTATTTCTTAATATTTTCTTAATACTTTATTAACAGAAGCCTTCTCTGTAGTCCAGATTGTGTTAGCTGTTTGCTTTCCCAAAGCCTTCCACTATCCTAAAATTTTAACACCAAGTAAAATGCAATGAAAAGACCAAACAAAAAAGAAGGAAACAGACTATAGATAACTGTTAAATTTGTTCCACTTTTTTTTCTTTTGGAAGTGAATTAAATCCAACACAATGTCAAGTTCTCTCTTACTCCCTTTCCTCTGCTTTTTGCTTTAATGGCACCCAAATTACTTGGTGTGCATATACACACACAGTTGTTTCTACACAGTGCGTAAATTCTTTATTT
>NW_015386338.1:1307863-1312358 GCF_001527695.2 Protobothrops mucrosquamatus
TTATTTATGTATTTTTGAGTCAATAATGAGATGTATGCTAAAATTTATAGAGGAAAACTAGAAGTTTTATTTTCATCCTGGCCACAAGCCGCAGCAGAAATGCCAAAAATAAATATATGTTTAAAATACAGTAACAAATAAAATAAATGAAATAAAATAAGCTGGAGTATGACAAAAGGAAGAATATGTGAACAGATACAATGTACATCTGTGAGCTACTCATCCTGCAACATTATTTCATTTTATGCGTCCACTTTCCTTAATTCTCTCCAAGGATTTAGATCAGGAAAATATCCCTGGGAATTGGTCTTTGGGGTGTCTTAATATAATGATTACATTTTATTAAAATATGAAACCAAAATAATGTACCTTTATGATTATTAGAGGGCTATGATTTTTCAATATTAAAATATATATTAGTAGATGTATGTGAGATGGTTGCATTACATATGAGATTTTGGCACATTCTGTGGTGATCTCATTCATGTTTTATCAATTGTTTTAATTGTTTTATTCTATATTGCTTAAAAATGTATATAAATTTGATTGATTCATTAGTGAAAAGTCCTGGTAAGGCTGAATAATACTGATTGCATATCAACATGCAATTAAGAAAAGTTCGCTGTAGAAAAATAAGTTTCTTTTTCCCAAAAGAAGAGTCCAAGAGAGAAGGAAATATATGAGAAATATGAGAGTAGTAAGGATTATTGGATAACCACTGGTGGTATCAAATCCTTGCCTGGATTGCACATTTCATTTCATCTATTTGCAATCATAACTTCCCTCATTCATGAAGTAAGTAGCCTTTGGCAAATTCTTCTCTATTTGCTTCTGTCCTCCTGGAACAATACCGATCTGCTTTAAAAGGTCAATAGTCCAGCAGTACTATAATGCAATCAAAATAGATTGGTGGTACACACTTCCTCGATGAAATTTCTTCAGTCCATGGAAACCTGAACCCTATTCTTATTCTCAGCTTGATAATTAGTTCTTGGATGTCATGATGGCCTTACAGAAATTCTTACAGAATAACAGAATTGGAAGGGATCTTATAGGTCATCTAATCCAACCCCCTGCTCAAGCAGGAGACCCTATTCCATTTCTGACAAGTGGCTGTTCAGTCTCTTCTGAGTGATGTGCTTAAACTGATGCTTGCTAACTCTCATTTTTAGCAGTCTAACTGAGTCACATGTACTATATCCTACTTCAGACTTGATGAGTTACAGATTGCATGACCTATTTGAATAAAGACCCGAGGAACAGTGATTGTCCCAGTCCCTTATTTTCAATTACTATTAAGGATGAAATTTTCTATACAGGCGATGTGAAAGCTTCATTCCATAAAAAGTATAAAACTGTGTCTTATCTCAGATTTAATTTGGAAATGTATTTGTTACTGAGTGGGCATAGCAAGCTACAAGGGTTTACTTATTTGTGAAATCTGCATTGAAAGCACCCTTTTCTCAGGCACTACTTAATTTTATGTTGTTATAAGTCATTAATAAACTTCCCACCAGGTAATTGTCATCAACCAATGGCCTAGAACGAAATGATCAAATCTTGACTCCCTTCTTGAGCTGAAATACAACATTACTATCAGTGATAGACAGGTTTTTGTCCATGCTGGGAATCTATTTTGGATTCTTTTGGATCATGCCAAGAAATGAGTATGCAAAACATCATATCTCCTCTTTTCTTAGAAACAGACTTCCTTTGAAAAACTGCTGGAGTTAAAATAAAATAAAATAATAAAATAACTGGCAATAGAAAAGGGAAGTATATTGCTAAGAAAAGCCCTAATATTTTTTTACAGCAGACTTCCTCAATATGGTATGCATCAGATGTGTAGGAGTACAACCTATGCCAGGACTGTGGGGTTATGCTGGGTAAGGATTGGACAACTTTTAAGCACCATATCTGAGAAAACAGATTGGGCTCGGTCAATTTTTCTTTTTTGCTTTTTATATTACCAGAGCACCAGGTAGGTACACAATACAACTTCAGCATGAACAGTCTTATCCAGGGGCTATCATTTTTTTTAAGCTTACAAGCAAAAAAAAAAGATATATATATTTTTACAAAGGCTGGCCATCTCCTAAAGATGCTGGATAGTTTACAATTTCAGAAGGTAAGAACAATATATAAAAACATAAAAGAAACCACAAGCAAACATAAACATATAAACCATACAGATGTAAACATCACCCTGCCCCACAGCCTGGGGAAACAGCTAAGTCTTTATTAGTTTTCTGAAGGTCACCAAGACTTAATTCTCACAAACAGAGAAGGAGTGATAGAGGGCGTTGAAACTGCAGGAACCTTGGGTGAGAGTGACCATATCATACTGGAATTCAATATAATGGAAACACAAACAATAGAACATAATGATATTAGAGTCTTTAGATTTTAAAAGAGTTGATTTTAACGAACTCAGAGAGAGCTTGGGAAAGATTCCTTGGATGAAAATCCTAAATGGGAAAACAACTCAAGAAGCTTGGGAAACTCTGAAATATATGATCATAAAAGCCCAATCCCACACAATACCACTGAAAAAGAAAAACAAGAAATCTAAGAAAAATTCAGCATGGTTGCACAAAGATCTCTCTGATAAACTGAAAGACAAAGAAGACAAGTACAAAAAATAGAGGGACACATAACTAAGGCTCATTATCAGCAGGCAGCAAGAACATGCAAAGATGAAGTCAGGAAAGGAAAGGCTCAGAATGAATGAAGACTTGCAACAAAAGTCAAAGATAATAAAAAAAGTTTCTTTCAACATATAAATAACAAGAAAAAAAATCAAGGAAATGCTCTACTAAAGAGAAAAGACAGCAAGGAAGTAAAAGGCAGCAGAGAGAAAGCAGAGCTGCTTAATGCATTCTTTGTATCAGTTTTCATGCAAAAAGAAATTATAGCCCAACCTACAAAAACATAACTGTAAAAGATAGACTAGAAATAAAAGTTAAAATAAGCAAAAAAAAATGTCTGATCTTCATGAATATAAATCACTTGGATCTGATAGATTACATCCCAGAGTTCTAAAGGAGCTAGCAGATGTCATCTCAGAACCATTGTACCGTATCTTTCAAAAATCCTGGAGCACTGGGGAAGTACCAGACAACTGGAAAGGGGCTGATGAGGTTCCCATCTTCAAAAAAAGGGGGGGAGACAGACCCAGGAAACTACAGACCAATCAGTCTAACTTCAATACCTGGGGAAATCCTGGAAAAGATAATAAAAAACAGATCAGCAAATAACTAGAAGCAAAGAAAGTTATAACTGGTAGCCAGCATGGGTTTGTTAAAAACAGATCATGCCAAACCAATCTTATTTTATTCTTTGACCAAGTAACTAAATTAGTAGACCAGCGAAATGCTGTGGACATATATACTTAGACTTCAGCAAAGCATTCGACAAAGTAGATCACAACCTACTTCTTGATAGGCTAGAAAAAAGTGGGATAGATAGCATCACCATCAGATGAATTTGTAAGTGGCTGACAAACCGTACTCAACAAATAGTACTTAATGGCACTACATCTACATGGAGGGAAATAAGCAGTGGGGTACCACAAGGTTCTGTCCTAGGCCCAGTACTCTTCAATATCTTCAGAAATGACTTAGATGAGGGAAGAGAAGGGGAACTTATCAGATTTGCAGATGATACTAAACTGGCAGGAATAGCCAATAGATGATAGGCTCAATATCCAGATGGATCTTGACAGACTTGAACACTGGGCCCTATCTAACAAAATGAAATTCAATGTAGAGAAAAGTAAAGTCTTACACTTAGGCAAGAAAAACAAAAACTACACATATAGATTGGGTGAAACCAGGTCTAATAGCAGTAATTGTAAGAGGGATTTTGGAGTCTTTGTGGACAATCAATTAAATATTAACCAACAATGTATGGCAGCAATCAAAAAAGCCAATGCAATCCTAAGTTGCATTAAAGAGGGATTCAATCAAGATCACGTGAGGTACTAATACCACTCTATAAAGCCTTAGTAAGTCCACACCTAGAATATTGCAACCAGTTTTGGTCACCACACCATAAAAAAGATGTTGAGACTGTTATAAAATGAATGAGTCAAACTCACTCAAGATAGTTGACTATACATGTTACTTGTTACTTGTTATCTTATACAGTTGTTACAATAGCTTAGTTACCCAACTAGGGTAACTGACTAAACAAAGAATCAATAAGCAACTGCCCAACTAGGTTACCCAAGTTGCTGTCAAAGATTGTGCCCAACTAGGCTAAACAAATAACTGTTCCCAACAAGGCTACTCAAGTTGCTGTAAGTTGTTGTTGTTATTTATTTATTTATTTATTTATTTTATTACATTTATATCCCGCCCTTCTCCTTACGGACTCAGGGCGGCTAACAATCGGATAAAAATACAAGAATTACAATACAAGTTTAAAATTAATTAAAAGGGTAATATTTAAATCTAATCCAATTAAAACATAATTAAAACCCCCTCTAAAATCC
>NW_015386338.1:1313283-1315166 GCF_001527695.2 Protobothrops mucrosquamatus
GGCTTCACATAAATATTGAACAGGAGCGGAGAGAGGACCGACCCCTGTGGGACACCACAAGTTAGGGGCCTTGGGGTCGACCTCTGTCCCCCTGCCAATACAGACTGCGTTCGGTCGGTGAGGAAGGAGGAGAACCACCGCATCACGGTGCCACCCACTCCCAACCCACCCAGCCGCCGCAGCATGATGCTGTGGTCCACAGTATCAAAAGCCGCTGAGAGGTCCAAAAGAACTAGGACAGAGGAATAACCCCTGTTAGTTGCAAAGTCATGTCCGACCCATTGCGACCCCATGGACAACGTTCCTCCAGGGCTTCCTGTCGTCTACTATCTTCTGGAGTCCATTTAAGCTCACACCTACTGCTTCAGTGACTCCATCCAGCCACCTCATTCTCTCTTGTCCCCTTCTTCTATTGCCCTCAATCTTTCCCAGCATTAGGCTCTTCTCCAGTGAGTCCTTCCTTCTCATTAGCTGGCCAAAGTACTTGAGTTTCAACTTCAGGATCTGGCCTTCTAAAGAGCAGTCAGGGTTGATCTCCTCTAGGAATGACCAGTTTGATCACCTTGCAGTCAAGGGGACTTGCAGGAGTCTTCTCCAGCATCATAGTTCAAAGGCCTTAATTCTTTTGCACTCAGCCTTTCTTATGGTCCAACTTTCACAGCCATACATTGCAACAGGGAAAACCATGGCCTTGACTATACATACTTTTGTTGGCAGGGTGATGTCTTTGCTTTTTAGTATGCTATCTAGATTTGCCATAGCTTTCCTCCCCAGGAGCAAGCGTCTTTTAATTTCTTGGCTGCAGTCCCCATCTGTGGTGATCTTGGAGCCCAGGAAGATAAAATCTGTCACTACCTCCATTTCTTCCCCATCTATTTGCCAGGAATTGAGAGGGCCGGATGCCATGATCTTGGTTTTCTTAATGTTGAGTTTCAAGCCAACCTTTGCACTCTCCTTCTTCACCCGCATCAAGAGGCTCTTTAGTTCCTCTTCATTTTCTGCCATTAGAGTGGTATCATCTGCATATCTTAGGTTGTTGATATTTCTCCCAGCAATCTTAATTCCAACCTTTGATTCATCTAGTCCTACCTTTCTCATGATGTCCTCTGCATATAAGTTAAATAAGTAGGGCGACAGAATACAGCCTTGCCGGACGCCTTTCCCAATTTTGAACCAATCAGTGGTTCCGTGTCCAGTTCTCACTGTTGCTTCCTGACCCGCATATAGGATTCTCAAGAGACAAATAAGATGGTCTGGTACTCCCATCTCTTTAAGAACTTGCTACAATTTGTTGTAATCCACACAATCAAAGGCTTTAGCATAGTCAATGAAGCAGAAGTAGATTTTTTTTGGAACTCCCTAGCTTTCTCCATGATCTAGCGTACGTTGGCAAATATGTTGCTGTAAGTATTGCTGCCCAACTCATTCACACAATCAATACTTACAAACACTGAACAGTTGGCCAGACTGTGTCAGAGTGAATTGGGACTTAGACTTCGGGGCATCCCCCGCTCCACATGGAGGTCTCATGCTTCTGAAGTCCATTGCATTTTATTTCTCCTTTTACATCCAACTTGTTTATTCCAAGTCTAAATTCACAACACGTTAGAAATGTTACAGATAATTTGTGTACGTCCACTCCTTGTTCTGTTACTTCTTGAAAAGTGCAGCATAAGCATATTACATTGTGTTAGATCGCGCAGGCAGTAAGACACGAGTCGAGTGACAGTCAGCTCTTGGTTTATTGGCAAGGCATAAAGTAAATCCGGACTGGCTCTCTGGGCCAGGGGAGCCCTCTTTTATGGGATTCCCCTGGCTTGTAATCACACAATTCCATTGGCTGGCAAGACCCTGTTGCTAGTTAGCCAACCAGCAACGGGCAT
>NW_015386338.1:1318515-1333441 GCF_001527695.2 Protobothrops mucrosquamatus
CTTGTAATCACACAATTCCATTGGCTGGCAAGACCCTGTTGCTAGTTAGCCAACCAGCAACGGGCATGAAACTGTATGCAGATGGAGAAGGGCAATCACCCTTAATGGGCGATCAATGGTGAAGGGCAATCACCCTTAATGGGTGATCAGGATATGCATAGGGGATTAAGGGGGGGGGGAATACAAAGAACACAACACCTTCCTTCCTTCCTTCCTTCCTTCCTTCCCTGCTTTTTTTTTAAGCTGCCAGAGGCTCTGGGCAGAGGTGGCAACAGGCAGCCAGTGGTGGGCAAAGGCTTCCCCTCCCCCGTCATTGCCTCTGCATGGCTCAGCGCAGCTCACCTCTCCCAGACCCACACTCGTCTCTCTCTCTCTCTCTCTCTCTCTCTCTCTCTCTGTGTGTGTGTGTGTGTGTGTGTGTGTGGGAGAGAGAGAGAGAGAGAGAGAGAGAGAGAGAGAGAGTGGTGTGTGCGTGTGTGTGACCCATTGCAGCCCCGCATCCTCAACAGAAATCTTCTGCGATGACAGGCTGCAAACTAATGAAAACTGTTTTTTTGCAGTACTTGTTTCTTTTTCTCAACATGCCACAGATCGCATCATGTTCTGCCCCTCTCAGCTCCCGCGCCCAGCCCCGTGGAAGGCTGCAAGAAGCTCCCATTGCAGTTTCTCGTATCTTGCCTGTTCTTTTCCTCCCCAATGTCACAGCGTGGGACTGCAGGAGGTGAGACCCCCACACACGCACGCACACACACACACACATTCACACAAACGCATGTGCAGGTTCTGGGAGAGGTGAGCTGAGAGCCACACAGAGGCCCTTCAGGAGCAAAGGTGACAGGTGGAAGGGTCAAAATGGGAACCCTCTGCCTGGAGCCTATGGCAGCTTTAAAAAAAAGTGTGCAGCAGTGGCTTCCCTTTTTGTCCACCCTCCCCTCTGTTGCCTCCATGTCAGGATTGACTCTATGCCTGCCGAAAGGGCAGTTTTGCTTCCGACCCCCCTCCTAATGCCAGAAACCGCATGCCACAGCCATTCACTTGCCATGTCCCCCTGACAGCCCCTGCGATCGCCTATCGCATGCTGGCAGGCAGAAGACCCATGGCCTAAAGGTCCCATTCTGTCTCCTCCACGCTCAGGAAGGGGCGAGCGGAGGGGGAGAAATTGGCAGCGTTGCCGGTGGCCATGCTGCTGGCAGCCGTGGCTTTCCCACTCAGGGACGGGGCAGTCCCAGTGAAAGGGAACCCTTGCAGGCTGTGAGACCAGGCCGACAAGGAAGGCATGGAGGCGCTAGTGCAGAGGAAGGCGAGCGGCACCTCCAGCAGCAAGAAGGGCTGCTGAAAAGAGCAGAGTCTGCATGTATGCCTGCTACAAGCTCATCCGTTAGCCATACTCTCCATGCTCGGATCAACTGTAGCGCACCGTAGAGAGCGTGGCTGATGCAGGCAAGGCAAACACACACAGAGACTTTGCTGTTTTCAGTGGTGCTTTGGTGCCTGGCCCAGCAAAGTGGAGCTGGGCATGACGGGGCGAGGCTAGGAGGGGTGGGGCGAGGCCAGGAGGGGTGGGATGGGATGAGGCAAATGAGCTGCAACTGCTGCTGTGCATCACCAGCCCCTGAGTGCTTGCCGTTTCCTGTGCATGCGCTGGAAGGGCGCCCAGCTGGGTTGAGGTAGGCCAGGGCTGGGGCAGCTGGGGCTGGTCCTTTGCCATTTCTGGAACAGCTCCGGGGCCAAATCTGGGCTCTTGACGGGACGGGACGGGCCCACAGACCTTGTGTTTGACATTTATGCTTTAAAAGGTATCTATACCATATCTTTTTATCGATCTGATCATCAAAAGCTTACAACTGTATAAAAATACAGTAGAACAGAACAGAACAGAATAGAGCTAGAAGGGACCTTGGAAGTCTTCTAGTTCAGCCCCCTACTCAAGCAGGAGACCCTATACTATTTCAGACAAGTGGCTATCCAGTCTCTTCTTAAAAACCTTCAATGATGGAGCACCCATGATTTCTGAAGGCAAGCTGTTCCACTGGTTAATTGTTCTCACTGTTAGGAAGTTTCTCCTTAATTCCAGATTGCTTCTCTCCTTGATTAGTTTCCAACCATTGTTTCTTGTCCTGCCCTCTGGTTCTTTGGAAAATAAGTTGACCCCCTCTTCTTTGAGGCAACCCCTCAAATATTGGAATGCTGCTATCATGTCCCCCCTAGTCCTTCTTTTCTCTAGACTAGCCAAATCCAAATCCTGCAACCATTCTTATATGTTTTAGCCTCCAGTCCCCTAATCAGTGGTGCAATTCAGCTGGTTTGCACCGGTTTGGCAGAACCATTACCTAATTTTTTGTTGAGTTCGGCGAACTGGTTTGAAAGGCCTAACTGGTTTATAAGTCTTTCCCCTTTTCTTGGAAACAACCTCTCCCCCCCAACCCCAAGTTCTTAGCCTCTCTTTCAGGAACCACAACATTAGTGGTGGTGTGACCAGTTCCTCTTTTAGTGCACAGCCACTGTGCCCCAATTCCAGAGAGTGCCCTCCATGGCCAGCCATTGCTCGGCCTTTGTCTCACCTTCTTCCCGAGTCACCAGAGCATTTCTTGCCTAAACACGCAAGGGGAGAACAGGGGGAAGGCCTCACTCAGGCTCCCCACACCACCATCACCCTCCCACCATCCTAACTGCCAAAGTCCCACCACCAAGGAGACAGAGCTCCTCTGCCCAGAGAGGGGCTTCTGCAGGCTCCGCTTCTCCACAGGAAGAAGTTTGCAGCTATGAGTTCCTGGTGGGTGTGCTTTAAAAGACTACCATGGCTCTCTCCATTATGCTCAGCCCACTGTCATCTTGCCTGCAGTTTGCTTTGAGCTCCTTGGCCCAATGGAGTGCACGGGCAAGCTGCTGCTGGGCTCCTCCTGGGTTTTCATAGGTTCTAGATCCAGACTGCTGCAGGCTGTTGCCTTGACAGCTTGGAGCTGGAGTGCCTCAGGGTCTCTGCCAGACAGTAGGACAGCCTAGGCAAGATTGGTGCCACCAAAGCCGGCCTGGTGCCTAGCAAGAAGGCAAAGTTGGTGGAGGAGGAAGGGGACTGGCAGCCCCAGTGGCAAGAAGGGCCCTTTCTGAGCTTGGCTTGAATCCTACAGGACTGGTGTCTAGTTTGATCCTTTAGCCTCTGCTGGCCAAAGGTGCAGAGGAGCCCAAAATGAACTGCAGGCAAGGCAATGAGCATAATGATAAGGGCCATGGTAGCCTTCTAACACACCCCTGCCAGGGACTCATAGCTGCAAACTTCTCCCTGTGGAGAAGCGGAGCCAGCAGAAGCCCCTCTCTGGTGGCAGAGCTCAGTTCCACCTGTCTCCTCGGGGGTGGGACTTTGGCAGTTAGGACAGTGTGATGAGCCTCGAGGCCTGCAGCCATGAGTGGCAGCAGCAGCACAATTGGTGTGACAAGCCTCGAGGCCTGCAGCCATGAGCAGCGGCAGTGGCGCGATGCACCATGTGGCGTGGGGGCACAAGCGGCTGCAGAAGAACTCGGGCAGCAGAGCAACAGGTGTCAGGGCATAGAAGGTCTGGCTGCAGTGGTCCTAAGGTAAGCAGGTGCGGGGCTCCACCCACCCATCCCCGCCCTAGCCTGATTTTTACATGTGTGTCAGGTATTATTTAATATTTTTTCATTAATATTTTAAAACTCTTATAACATAATCTAGTTTTGTGTACCTCTTTTATTGTTCTTATTATAAGTATTAATATAAGTATTAAATGCATGAAATAATAAACTACCTTTCGGTATATCATTTTTTTATACTTAAAATGGTCATTAGGGCAGAGAAAAGGTTGTTAAATTATTTGAATCCCACCACTGCCCTTAATCATCTTTGTTGCTCTTCTCTGAACTCTTTCCAAAGTCTCAACATTTTTTGGGTTGCAGTATTCTAGGTGTGGTCTTACTAAGGTTTTATAAAGTGGTACTAATACTTCATGTAATTTTGATTCTATGTCTCTGTTTATACGACCAAGGATTGTATTAGCTTTTTTGACTGCTACTGCACATTGCTGACTCATTTTCAAGTGAGCATCCACTAGGAACAGAATAGAATAGAGTTGGAAGGGACCTTGAAGGTCTTCTAGTCCAGCCCCCTGCTCAACAGGAGAACCTATACCATTTCAGATAAGTGACTGTCTAGTCCAGTGATGGCTCACCTTTTAGAGACCGAGTGCCCAAACTGCAACCCAAAACCCACTTATGTATCGCCGGGTGCTGGGTGGGCATGGCCCACGGGGCGGGCGTGGCCATGGGGTGGGTGTGGCTATGGTGGCCACAGCTGACTGGGTGGGCATGGCCAGGTGGGCATGGCCACCTCGATGTTGCTCCTGGGGAGGTATGCCTGTGGGGGCCGGGCAGGGTTGGGGGTGATCCAGGGGGTCTCTGGCAGTGGGACAATGGGCAGGAGGCTCATTTTGCAGGGTGAGGCGAGGCGAGGGAGGGGGCAGGCCGGGGTTGCCTTTGCTGTAGGGCAAGGCAAGGCAAGGCAAGGCAAGGCAAGGCAAGGCAAGGCAAGGCAAGGCAAGGCAAGGCAAGGCAAGGCAAGGCAAGGCGGGGCTGGTTGCAGACAAAGGGGGGCTCCGGTGAGGAGGAGGAGGAGGAGGAGGAGGAGGAGGAAGAGGGTTTAAGGAAGTTGAGCAACCAGAGTGGGGATCCCCCCAAAAACAAACATGCTTTGTGGGTAACCTCGGAGCACAACAGAAGAGACCAAAACCTGCTGCAACCACCCAGCAGATGGGAGCGGAATAAAAACCAAACAGCCCCCCTCTCCAATTCTCAACAGAAATGCTCATGACAACGAAAGCCTTGGGCAGGGGGAAGAGTGCGGGCAGGTGGGCGTCTTGCTTAGCTGATGGCTTGGGGGGGGAAGGGGGCAGCTACACCCCCTCCCAAATGCTGCCCTCTCACGAAAGCAGGATGAAAACTCCAAAAAGCGACAAGGAAAACAAGTTAAAATAGAAGAGTGTCTCAGAACACCTGTATTAGCAGATGCAACTGATATAAAATCTGGATAAAGAATGGTCAATAAAGCATTCTTGGTTGTCTATTTTATCTTTCCTAATAAGCTGTAACAACTTCCTCTCTTCACTTTGCAAAACCTGTGGGTCCCACGCCATTCCACATACCTGCAAGAAAGCAGCTGCAATCGGAGTATTCTAAATGTAACTTTGAAATGTGGCACCACTGATTTAACTGCTGTCACACTGCAAGTACAGTTGGAATTTACAGTACTGGTTTATCCAGCATGTATTGTTAATTTTATCTTTCTTCTCCTTATACAAAACTACACCTTCTATACACAGAATGGAGAGTTATTGTTGGTTTCTTGTCCAGTTTTAGTTTCCCTCTGCATCTGATTGGCCACTGGAGTAAAATAACACCAAAATTTGCTTTTATCACGTATTCTTATCCCAGTTTGGGGGGGTGGGGGAGACAGAAATGTTTTCTGCTATCCGAGGGTGTGTATTTCAATACCATTTCCAAAGTCGAATTCCCCGACATATAGATTATTCCTTTACACTGGTTATACCTCCCCCTTGCCTTTCCCCCAATTTAGGGACCTCCACTCACAAAAGAATAGCCCACCCTTTTCCAACCCACACTCCAGATATTGCACATATTTCCACGTGATTCTGGAGATTCTGGAATTGAAGTCGTTCACTCACTTAGCAACATCCACCAAACTTTCCGCACCACCTTCTCCCCCTCCACTGCCCCCCTCTAAAATCTTAAGAAGGGCTTTTGGTCATCTTGCACATTTTACGTATCGCTTAAACTCCGCGTTTCTCACCCCTGCAGAGTTTTACTGTGGGAGGTGGGAGTCGCTCCGTGCAGAAAGGAAAGAGCTCCTCTCCCAAGTGGAGGGCTAACTTTGGCTGCCCCCAACTCAGAGGTTCCCCTTCCAATGTGCATTTAATTCGGCCCCCTGAGAGAAGCCAGCCCTCCCCTTCCCCAGCTGCCCATGCCAAAGCGCCCCTTAGCTAAGGGGAGATGGGAAGGTAGAGGGGAGCAGCCATTCTTGCGAAGGCATCACAAACTCGCATGAAGAGAACTCAGCACTTTGCTGAGTTTCGTCCCATTGCCACACTAAAATCTGAGGAGCGCTGAAACTCACTTTCAAGTCCAGGGCACTAGAGTTTCCCGGTGTAGCCGTGCCAAGCTGTGCCACCAGGCTTCCCAGTGGCGAGCAGAAGGGAGATCGTGGCAAGAGTGATCTTTTCCCCCATTCCCTCCCCAGCCCTTGAGCTCGTCTTGACACCTCTTTCTCTGTGCCGCTTCTGGCTTCTCCCCTCTCCCTGCCCAGCTCTTGCAGGTGCTCCCTGACTCCCGGTGCAGAGAAAGAGAATGAGAGCGCTGGCACATGTGGAGAGGGGGAGGGGAGCAGCCTGGCCCCGCATCCCTCTGGGCGATGCCACATGTGCCCACAGGGACGGCTCTGCATGCCACCTGTGGCACGCATGCCATAGTTTTGTCACCATGGGTCTAGTCTATTCTTAAAAACCTCCAGTGATGGAGCACCCATGATTTCTGAAGGCAAGCTGTTCCATTGGTTAATTGTCCTCACTGTTAGGAAGTTTCTCCTTAATTCCAGGTTGCTTCTCTCTTTGTATAGTTTCCAACCATTGTTTCTTTTCATGCCCTTTGGAGAATAGTTTGATGCACTCTTCTTTGTGGCAGCCCTTCAAATACTGGAATACTGCTATCATGTCACCCCTGTTTCTTTTTTTCTTTAGACTAGCCCAGGGGTTGGCAACCATTTGGACCAGTTTACCACAGAAAAGAAAACACTGGGAGCCACAAAACCCTTTTGACATTTAAAATGAAGATAACACTGCAGATATCATTTTTTACCTTTATGCTATGTATAAAAAAACTGTAGTGTGTTGCATTTATGAAATCAATGAACTGCTACAAAGAAAACAAATTTTTATTTCTGCGTGCAACAAAAACATTTTGAACTCCCCCCAAAAAGACGCTGGATCAAAGGTTACTTTCAAATAAAATACTCAATGTCTATTTGAGTCCTCCTCGTATTTATGAAATAAAAAGCCGGTGCAAATTATAAAAACTACAAATAGAAAAATAGAAAAGAAACAAATTGCGGGGGGTGGGTGGGAGAAAAGGACAGGAGAAAGAGGGGGAAAAAACCTTTCTCCTTCATCCCAACAGGTAAAAACAATTTTAGTAGCTTATCTACCATCTTTAAATACAGCATAATTATCGCCATACCTCATCTCTTAATTTAAAAAAACATCAAACATATATTCATATTCTCTCTCTCTCTCTCTCTCTCTCTCTCTCTCTCTCTCTCTCTCTCTCTCTCTCTCTCTCTCTCTCTCTCTCTCTCTCTCACAAACACACACACACACACACACACCATGATTCCCCCTCCCCAGCCAGCCAGTCACCATCGTCGATCTTCTCCTCACCTGGCCAGCCATCCTCACACTCTTCTCCTCCTCCTCCTCCTCCTCCTCCTCTGCACTCAATCGGCTGCTAGCGGCGTGGGTGGCTCTGCTCCATCTGAGTTGAAGAAAGCGGAGGTGCAGCAGAAAGAAGCTTTCTTCAACTCGGACGGAGCAGAGCCACCCAAAACGCTAGCAGCCGATTGAGTGTAGAGGATGAGGAGGAGAAGAGCGTGAGGCCGGCTGGCCAGGTGAGGAGAAGATCGGCAATGGTGGCTGGCTGACTGGGGAGGGGGGGATCATGGCCACTCGGGGGACTCTGCAAAGCCTCATGGCAGTGGCATTGGCAGGTCCCCCCACCCAACCCATTTCCCCAGCTCCCTATAAGCTTGGCAGAACCCCCCCCTGCATCCCTGATCGGACCCATGTGGCACCTTCTTTCCAGGTCCACCTCCGCAGTCCTCCATCTCTTCCTCCGCTGCCACGTGCAGTCCCAAAAAGAAGAGAGGTTTGTGGCCAGTCCCACAAATAAAAGAAATGGGACTAAAACAGTTCAACCAATCAATTCCAACTTCTCACGGGGAAAAAAAAAGATCTCGTGAAGTTGATTGATTGAACTTTTTTAGTCCCACTTCTTTTTTTTTGTGGCACTGCAAATGGCGGAGGAAGACTGGGAGCCACAGTAGAAGGATGAAAGAGCCGCATGCGGCTCCAGAGCCGCGGGTTGCCTACCTGTGGACTAGCCAAACCTAGTTCCTGCAGCTGTTCTTCATATGTTTTAGTCGTCAGGCCGCTGATAATTTGTAGTATGGTGACCAAAATTGGTTGCAGTATTCCAGATGTGGTCTTACTAGGGTTTTATAAAGCAGTACTAATACTTTGTGTGATCTTGATTCTATGTCTCTGTTTATACAACACAGGATTGTATTAGCTTTTTTGGCTGCTGCTACACACTGCTGGCTCATAGTCAAGCGATCATTTGCTAGGACTCCAAGGTCCCATTCACAGTTACTGTTTTTGAGCCAGGTCTTGCCTAATCTGTACTTATACCTTTGATTTTTCCTGCCTAAATGTAATAATTTGCTTTTCTCCACATTAAAATTCATTTTGTTGGATAGGGCCCATTTTGTTGGATAGGGCCCATTTTGTTGGATAGGGTTCAAGTTTGTCAATATCGTTTTGGATCTGGAGCTTGTCTTCTGGGGTGTTGGCTATTCCTGCCAGTTTAGTGTCATCTGCAAATTTCTATCCCCTCATCTAGGTCATTTATGAAGATATTGAAGAGTACTGGACCTAAGACAAAATCCTGTGGTACCTCACTGCTTACTTCCCTCTCTAAGGCCACTGTCCCTTGATTAAACCTGAGATATCACAAAATCCAATCATGGAAGACTCAGGCACAGGCTTCTTAAAGAGACAGTACTTTTTATTCGATCAAATTAAGTCCTGGGTGGGAACACAATTTGAACACTGGCAGCAGTTGCGTTCAGAAGTGCCACACCTTAGAAAGTTAATGGCATCACTTTATAAACTTTGTTAGCCAATCAACATCGGACAATAGAGTTATTACCATATAAAGAAGACATCAATCGTTCCTGTACACTCTCTTATTCCCTCCTCAGTACATTACATCCATGTACTTGTTTCCCATGCTTGCATGAAATTGGTCCCTGACACAAATGCTGATTACAGAAGCAAGATAGCAATAGTTAGGAAAGGCTACACAATTTGTTTCTTTTTCTAGTTCCAGTTACAAAATCCTACATTCCTCCCTTTTTAATTTTGCAACAAAATGCTTTCTGTTACTTAGTGACCAATGATGTATATTCCTTCAGTATTGCAGCGAGAGTCAGGACTTTGGCTGGCTTATGGGGTTTGTCATTCCTTGCAGAGGATGCTATGAACATCATCCCCAAGATGGTAGAGGTAACTGTTCTTTGGATAACAGGAATCAAACATGGCAAAACCAGAAGACCCCCAAAAGCTAATGCAATCAGAAAAACTACCCTTCGCCAATCACTAAAGATCTCTGCAAACCAGCTTGTGTCCATGACACCTGTCCAGGTTTGAACCGGGACATGGGCTATTTTCCTCATATGATCAGTGATCTCCTCGATTACTTTTCCCTGGTCTTCAATCTGGAGGCAACAGTTTGTCAAACTGAACTTTCCACAAACGCCTCCTTCTTTTGCTAATAAATAATCCAAAGCCAGGCGGTTTTGATACACTGCTGTACATAACTGTGTGTTGCTTTTAGTGAGCAAATTTAAAGCCAAGGCTGTCTTATTTGTAATTATTTCTAATACAGCTTGCAGTCTAATAATACTATTAAGCATATAAACAGGAGTTCTATACCCATACATTCCATCTTCTGCCCAAGCAGGTCCGTACACCTGTATAATACTTTCTGGGTACCATTCTTATTTCTTCCATGTCTTTTGACTTGATATTGGAATGTGTTATGATTTGTCAGTGGCAGACCTCATTTTTGTCTATATCCAGTCTCATCAAAAATGGGTACACCTAGTCTTTCCACTTGTTTGATAGGGAGTAAAAAAAACCTGGGTTTTATAGTACCTAATATGCAAGATCCCTCCCACCTGGCTGAGAGGACAACATAAGCAAATTTTCCACAAATCCAATACAGCCCATCTGGGGCAGTCCAGAGTGGCATCTGTAAGATTAGTCCATAAAGTAGACAGTTGAGGAATGTTTGCCAGGGGATTTGGGAGTTGGGCCGAGTCGGTGGTACTCCACCAAAAGGACACTGTAGTGTTTCCCTGCAAAAACTGTTCACACTTAAGCTCCCCAAGGGCTTTACCAAAACCTTCCCTTTTAAAACAGATGTTTCCCACTATGGAAGTGGTCAGAGTCACCACTCACCACTAGATGTCATTTGTCACAACTTGTTTAGTCACTGTGCACAACATCCATAAGCTTCCAAAACCAAAACACCTTCTCTAACTCCTCCTTCTCAAACATTCAGTTCCTTCTTGCAGCTGCCAGCGTATTTCCCTCAGCTTCCCATGTGCCTGCTGCTCTTCTATCAACTTTACATGAGTCAACTCTTTCCCTTTATTATTAAACGTATGTTTCCCTTCTCCCCTATCAACAACCTCAGAACCTGCCATAAAGTTCACAGGTTTGAGCTGACCAATGGAGGGGAAGCCTTCCAGCTGCCATTAACATTTTCTCTTCTCCATTTACTATCACATATACATTAT
Source organism: Protobothrops mucrosquamatus (assembly GCF_001527695.2). Taxonomy (NCBI): domain Eukaryota; kingdom Metazoa; phylum Chordata; class Lepidosauria; order Squamata; family Viperidae; genus Protobothrops; species Protobothrops mucrosquamatus. The sequence goes on from NW_015386338.1 coordinate 1,329,173, forward strand.
GTCTCTTTCCTTACTACTTTGCTAGATCCATTTATGAGCAAATCAGTTTTCTTCCTCTGTCCACTGCCTAACATTAGGCTCTCTTTAGTCAAAACAGCATAGTTATTTATAATCCCCAAAATTTCCTCAACCCCTTCTTTGTTATAGGCAAGGATTGAGTTACAATTCCTTCAATTCTCTTAGGTATTATTGTCTATTTCTTCCATTAATCAATAAGTCAGTGTGTCCTGCACACAAACATAAAAACAAATAAAATAAAATAAAACAAAAAGCAACTTCACAAAGAAATAAACTTAATGAGGTATTCTGAGTTAATGCACTAAAAATATATGTGCGCATGCAAGTAAGCCACAAGGCTATTGCAAAGGCTGAAACTATGCATCAAACTTTTGAAAACATTTATAAATGTAAGCAAAACAATTCAAAATCATTTCCTTTGGTTGATGGATATATATACAGGGTTAACTAAACAGTGTGTTCCAATGTTAAGTTTTTCTCATGTCTCATTTGGTTACAAGTAACATTATTTCTTGCCCAAATAAGATTTCCTTTGTTTAGCAGCACAATTATCTCTACTGCCTCCCCCATTGAAATAAAAATTGCAAGCCGAAATTGCAAGAGTAGGCATTAGATTTCGCACCCTGCCTTTCTCTCTTAGGCCAGAGCTCAGCAGAAAATAAGCATAGAAAAAAATGGTTAAAGGGTCAGAAAGAAACCATGCCCCTCCCCGCCCCCTCTCACTCCTCCAAGGCAGAAAGCAAAAAAAAAAAAAAATGCCACAGCCAGCAACGGCTGAAAGATATATTTTTTTTTAAAAAAAAAACTGTGCAGAAATCTCAGCCCCCCCCCTTTTTTTGTATAAATTGTATTAGTTTTTGTAGGGTTGGGGATGAGGTGGGATCGGGATTGGGGTTGGGATTTGGGTTAGGGTTAGAATTAGGGTTGGGGTTAGGATTTTTCCAAATTATTATTACATGGATTTATATGCCGCCCTTCTCCCTATAGGACTCAGGGCGGCTTACAGCATATTAAAACACATAAAACATCATCCCCCCATAAAACCTGTTAAAAACCAAATATTTTTTTTTTCGCTGTATAATTAATTAAAATTTAAATTAAAATTATCCCTATTTAAAAATTCTCCCTAGGCCAGACCCGCTTGTTGAAAAAGCCATGTCTTGAGGGCGCGGCGAAAAGGTAGGACATTATGCAAACCGCATAATGTCTGGGTTCATGTATTTAACAAGAAATAATAGATAATAGTTAATTATCCTAAACAATATGTTAATTAATTGCTCGATATTCTTCTTCTTACTAATATATATTCAAAGTTACGTATCACATTCCTTTCTCTCTCTAACTCATGTTTCTAGCCATTGACAGAAATTATCCCATGCTCTGAAATACACTGAATCTTTTTTCACTTTTATCTTTAAAGTCAATCTGTCCATTTCTGCACACTCTAAAATTTTCTTAATTAATACTTCTTCAGTTGGTAATTTTTCATTTTTCCAATATTGGGCAAATACAATTATTGCTGCAGTTAGTACGTGTAGAATTAAATATATACAATCTTTCTCATAATTTGCTCCTATTATTCCTAACAAAAATAATTCTGGCTTAAAGTCTATTTGTTTTTTAATTATTTTCTCCAACCATAAATGTATTTTTACCCAAAATCTTTTTGCTTTTGGGCATGTCCACTAGATATGATAGTAAATACCTGGTCTTTGTTTGCATTTCCAACACTTGTTTGAAGTATTTTTAAACATTTTTGCTAATCTCACTGGTGTCATATGCCATCAGTAAAACATTTTATATAAATTTTCTTTATATGCTACTGGTTTAGTTAATTTAACATTTCTTTCCCATAATTTTTGCCAGTCTTCTAATTTTATATTATATCCAAAGTTCTTTGCCCATATTATCATAGTTTCTTTAACTTGTTCTTCCTCCATCTTTAAGTTTAACAGAAATGTATAGAGTTTCTTAATCAACTTTTCATCTGTTTTTAACAGTATCTGATCAAATTCGCTCTGTTCCTTATAGAATCCCATTGTTTTAACATCTTTTTCATATCTCGTTTGGATTTGCAGATGTGGCCACTATGATAAATCAATACCTTGTTCTTGTAAACCTTGTCTGTCTTTCAATTTTCCTTCATTGTCCAAAATATCTTTATAAGTCACAACTTTGTCGTAATTAATTAAATTTGGGTAAGCAAAAGCTTCCATTGTTGAAAGCCATCCAGGTATCTTAATATAAATTTTTGCTTTTATTTTTTCCCATTCTGAAAGAAATGCATTTCTTATAAAGTGGTTTTGAAAGTATCTATGTTTTATTTTTCCCATATCATAGAAAGGCATGCCAACCAATTTGTAGGTCATGCCCCTCTAGGTATAATAGTGTTTTGTCTCTAAGCATTATGCATTCTTTAAGCCATGTTAAAATAGTTTCTTGGTAGTATAACGTCCAGTCCAGCAATCCAAATCCTCCACTTTCTTTCGCTTCTTGTAAAATTTCAGTCTAATTCTAGCTTTTTTTCCTTGCCAGATAAATTTAAGTATTGTTGTATTCAGTTCATCAAAAAAGGCTTTTCCCAGTCTTACAGGAATCATTTGAAATAGAAAGAATATTTTTGGTAAGATATTCATTTTCACTGTTGCTATTCTCCCCAGCATTGAAAGTTGTAAGTTTCTCCACTTTTCCAGATCCAATTTTATTTGTTTTAGCAATCTTACGTAGTTATCTTCTTTTATTAACTATTTGAAGATTTGGGTTTTTTGTTAGTTGTTTTTTTATTTTTCTATTAGATTTTTTTGTGCGCACTTTAGTCTTTTCTCTGTTTATTTTCAACTCTGCCACTTCTCCAAATTTTTCTATTTTCTCCATAAGTTTAGTGTTTGTTTCCAATGGATCTTCTAATATAAAAACCAAGTCATCTGCAAATGCTTGTAGTTTATATTTTTCATCTTTTATCTCCAGTCCTTTAATTTCTATATCTTGTCAGATGTTTCTATTCAATACTTCCAGTGTTAGTATAAATTGTAATGAAGATAGTGGGCATCCCTGTCTTGTGCCTTTTTTAATGTTAAAGTTTTCTGTAAAATCTCCATTTACAATTATTTTGGCTGTTTGTTTACGATAAATTGTTTTAATTACATTTATAAAGTTTTCTCCAAAGTCCATTTCCGCAAGTTGCTGAAACATGAGTTGCCAGTTTACATTGTCAATGCTTTCTGTGCATCAAGAAATATTAAAGCCATCTGTTTCCCTGGATGAATTTCATAGTACTCTAATACATCAAGAATCATTCTTAAATTATTTTTTATCTGTCTTTTAGGTAGAAAACCATTTTGGTCTGTATGTATAAATTTGATCAAAAATTTCTTTAGTCTTTCTGCTATTATTGAGGCAAAAATTTTATAGTCTACATTTAATAGCGATATTGGTCTATAGTTTTTTATTTGTGTTAGGTCAGAGTCTTCTTTGGGTATTAAAGTAATGTTGGCTTCAGTTCATGTATTTGGTATTTTAGCTTCCAGGAGTATTTCATTACACAGTTCTTTCAAAGTAGGACTTAATACATCTTGTAATGATTTATAAAGCTCTGCAGGTAATCCATCTAGACCTGGAGTCTTATCATTTTTTTGCCTTTTTATAGCCTCTATAATCTCTATCATTGATATTTTTCCATTTAGTATATTTCAAATATTCTCTGAAATTTTTGGTAAGTCTGCTTTTTTTAAATACTGCTGTATTTTTTCTTTTGGAATTTCCTCTGCTTTGTAAAGTATCTCATAATAATCTTTGATATTTTTTTTTAATTGTATCATTTTGAAACTAATTCACCTTTTGGATCTTGCAGCTTGTTTATCAGTTTTTTCTCTTTTTCTTTTTTCAGTCTATATGCTAAGCATCTCCCCGGCTTGTTGGCATTTTCAAAGAAGTTCTGTTTAGCCCTTTTAATCTGTTAAGCCATCATTTCCATCTCGGCTAGATTTAATTTATGTTTTATTATCTCCATTTGTTTCTTAAGTATTCTCTTTTATTATTATTATTTATTTAACTTATATGCCGCCCTTCTCCCCATGGGACTCAGGGCGGCTCACAGCATGTTAAAACAATATAAAACATTTCCCCTATAAAAGCCAATTAAAAACCAAATATTTATAGCTGTGTCTTATTAAAATCATTAAAATTGTCCCTATTTAAAATTCACCCTAGGTCAGTCCCGCTTGCTGAAAATGCCATGTCTTGAGGGTGCGG
>NW_015386338.1:1334504-1343356 GCF_001527695.2 Protobothrops mucrosquamatus
TGCGCAAAATCCTCTGCCCTCCCCTCCAGGGGGTCCCCCCCCCTCCAATTGAAGGAGAGAGCGGGTCACCCTGAAGAGGGCGGCCGGGCGATTATCTGATGACGCAATGAGTGAGGTATAGTAGTTAGTCCTAGCCTCCCTCATCGCCACAAGGTAGGATCTAAGATGTATCCTTACCTGTGCTCGATCGGATTCGGTTTGGCTGGCCCTCCAACTGCTCTCTAGGCGTCTTTTCCGACGTTTCATCTCTCTCAGCCCCTCGGTAAACCAAGGAGATGGTCGAGATCCATGTCGGGTCAGAGGCCGCAAAGGCACGACTCGGTCCAATGCTGCGGCGGCAGTTGTCTCCCACGCCGCCGCCTGATTTTCCGCCGAGTCGTGGACTAGATCCTCCGGATATGGCCCGGGGTCTATTGTGGGTCTATTTGTAATTCTGATTCTAACTTTCTGAATTCTTCTTTCAACTTTAACTGTTGTTGTTTCTTTTCTTTATTCTTTTTAGCAGTATAGGTTATAGTCAACCCTCTGAAATATGCTTTAGCCATATCCCACACATTTTGAAGTGATGTTTCTTCTTTCTTGTTTTCCTTTTCTCATTCTTTTTCTTTCAGTATAGGTTTATTCAAGGACCATCTTAATTTTTTCCTAGCTCCTCTCCAAGTCATCTTTACTGGATTATGATCTGCCCAAACATTAGTTTCTATCTCAATTTCTTGTATCATCGTACTAATTTTCAAACATGTCCATATCATATCAATTCTAGACCATGATCTATGTCTATTTGAGTAAAATGTAGATTGTAATTTCTTTGGATTTTTCTCTCTCCATATATCTTGAATACAAGGTTCTTTTGCCATTTTTAAAAATGCTTTAGGTTTTAAAAATGCTTTAGGATCTCAGCCCCCTTTTTGTACTCAGCAATTTTTCAACAAAATAGTTTTCTCTCTTCACATGCATTTTTTTCTCTCCCACATCATCCTGCAAACACCTTCTACTTATTCCACCACAACAAAAATCTGTAATTTACTGTTTCTTTCACAGCCTGGGGTGGGGGTGGGGCGAACATACACAGGCATTTGCACATCAGCATACCCATTCAAACTGCTTGCATAAACAATTTCACATACAGTTATTTCATTTCATGCTTTCTCCAGGCAAACCAATCATTTTATTATTATTTCAGGGAACTTTTTACAAGCCAATGAACTTCATTTTCCAAATCTCTTTTTTTTTGTTTTTATTTGAGGGTCTTGCCCCTCTCCCAAGTCTTGGAAATGACACAAAACAACACAGACACATAGACACAGATACCATTAAGATAACATTTCCAGACCTTTGACTTGTTCTCCAAGAAATGGGAAAACTCAAGAAGCGATTCCAATCAAAAAAATGTCATTGGGGGCCTTGAACCATTGCTTACTTTTTCCACTACTTTAAGCCCAAACTTAGAAGCCCACTTAATTTTCTGGATGGCCAAATTTTTAAGGAACACATCAATTTGGGGTTTGAGGCCAAGGCAGGCCTCCCTTTTTAATTTATTCTATCAGGGAAACATTCAACGGTTGCTCCCACTTTTTCCAGTAGGTCCTGCTCCAGCAAATTAAAAGGATACTATAGATCAGGGGTATCAAACTTGCAATGTTATGTGACGTGTCATGACATATCGTGACTTTTTCTCCATTGCTGGCAATGGGGTGAGCGCGGTTTTGGCATAACACATCCGGCCTGCGGGCTGGCAGTTTGACACCCCTGCTATAGTGGTGCCAGTGTCTAACAGAAAGGAAATGAATGTCCATCCAAAGATTCAAATTAGAGGAAAAAAAGCCTACATACAGTTTGCTACCTCCAACAACCTCCCTTTTTGTCTGCCATTCAGCTGCCAGTTCTCTGCTCTCAGCTGCCTTTTTTCCATCATTGGGCTGCTTAGTTGGGCTCCTGAGCTGGATCTATTGTTCTCTGTTGCCAGCTATCTCCAACCAGTGTGCAGTCGTTTGTTCACTGCGCTGCTGTTTTGTTGGTGTTTTCCTCCTTACCCTCAATTTCTTCTTTTCCTTTTTAACTTCCTTATCTAACTTTCTGCTCCTTTTTCTCCCTTTCCCCCCCTCTCCTTATATCTTCCTACTTAATTTAGTAACTTCTCTCCTCTTGATCTGCTGCTGCTTCCTCTGCTGCTGCCATCTTAGGCTGTAGATCAGTGTTTAGACCAGTGGTTCTCAACCTTCCTAATGCCGTGACCCTTTAATAAAGTTCTACATGTTGTGGTGACCCCAACCCCCCATCCAGCTGGCCGGGGAGGGGGGGCAGGAAGGCCACTCTGCCAGCTCCACCCAGCCTGGTTGGAGAAGCGCCATTCCTCTCCCTCTTTCTCTCTCTTTCCTCTCTTTCCTCTTTCTTTCTCTCTTCTCTCTCTTTCCTTTCTCTTTCTCTCTCTTTGCTCCCTCTTTCTCTTTCTCTCTTTCCTCTTTCTCTTTCTCTTTCCTCTCTCTTCTCTTTCTCTCTCTTTCCTCTCTCTCTTGTCTCTCTCCCTCTTTCCCCTCTTTCCCTCTTTCCTCTTTTTCTCTTTCCTCTTTTTCTCTTTCCTCTCCCGTTTCTCTCTTTCCTCTCTCTCTTTCTCTTTCCTCTTTTTCTCTCTTTCTCTTTCCTCTCTCTTTTCTCTGTTTCCTCCCTTTCTCTCGGGCCGGCCCGGCCTCCGCTGCGTCCTCAGCTGAACGGGCGGGGAGGGGGAGCAAGACGGGAGGCAGCGGCTTCTTTCTCTTGAGAATGGTGGGGCTTGAGACACACAGGAATTCCACGTGCTGGGCAGCAGCCGCCTCTTTTGCCCTGAGCAGATTCGGGCCAGGCGGCGGCGGCGAGAGTGGGAGCCGTGGCTGGAAGCTTCGATTGAGCGCCAGGCCTCACCGCCATGCAGGCTCAGTCCAGTTGCAGGGAGCGGCAGCAAGTCGCGGGGTTCTGCAAGTCCCGGGCCCCCTGCAAGGCGAGACCGTGGGCGAGAGGCCGAAGTGGCCCGCGATGGGGAGGAGCCGAAGCTTCCTGGATGCTCCGGCTGGAGGGGGCGACCTTCCTGCCCAGCCTGGCCGAGGGTCCTCCCGGGCTGCTCGAGAGGCGCCGCCAGGATCTTCGGAAGAGCTGCCCGGCTGCCCCTCAGTGCTCCCTCCCGCCGCCGCCGCTGCGTCAAACTTGCGGCGTTCCGGCCTCGCCTCCCTTCGGAAGAGCCTTCTGGCCACCCCTCAGCGCTCCCTCCTGCCACTGCCACATCAAACTTGCGGCGCTTTGGCCTCACCTCCCTTTGGAAGAGCCGCCCGGCCGCCCCTCAGTGCTCCCTCTCGCCGCCGCCCCCGCATCAAACTTGCTGCGCTCTGGCCTCGCCTCCCTTCGGAAGAGCCGCCTGGCCGCCCCTCAGCACTCCCTCCCGCCGCCGCAGCCGCATCAAACTTGCGGCGCTCCGGCCTTGCCTCCCTTTGGAAGAGCCGCCCGGCCGCCCCTCAGCGCTCCCTCTCGCTGCCACCCCCGGGTCAAACTTGCCGCGCTCCGGCCTCGCCTCCCTTCAGAAGAGCCGCCTGGCTGCCCCTCAGCGCTCCCTCCCGCCGCCGCCCCTGCGTCAAACTTGCCGTGCTCTGGCCTCGCCTCCCCACCCTGTTCCCAGGCCAGCGCAAGGGAGGTAAGCCACCCACCAGGCCCCATGCGTGCCAGCTACCCTCCCAGCACCCGCCGCTGCTCCGCTAGCCTCACCTTGGACACTGCCTGTTCGGTGCGGTGGCAGGCAGGCCCAGGCGCTCCTGGGCGGCCATGGCAAGCGGCAGCGATGGCGCAGGCTGACCACTGGCTGGGCCACCAGCTGGCCCAGCCCAAGGCAGGTAAGCCACCCGCCGGGCCCCACGCATGCCAGCTACCCTCCCAGCACCCGCCGCTGCTCCTCTAGCCTTACCTTGGCCACCGCCCATTTGGTGCGCCGGCAGGCAGGCCCAGGCGCTCCTGGGCGGCCCTCCCACCCCTGGTCCTCTTTTACTTACATTTAGTAGTTGCTCAGCAGGGAGGTGTGGAAACTTCCAGAAAGCTCGCCTTAGCTGCAGACAACTTGCAGCAACGTTTGCCGACTGGGACTTTTGGCGGGCTCAGCAGGGCAGAGATAGCCTGGACAATTCCTGTTGGCTTTTGAAAGCCAATAGAATTAGACTCTATTTAAAAGAGTCTATTCTATTGGCGTTCGAACGCCAATAGAGTAGACTCTCTTGAATAAAGTCTATTCTATTGGCTTTCAAAAGCCAATAGAATAAGAGGGACTAGTACAGCTCATGAAAAAGGGGGAAAAAACAAACAAATACCGGACTGCGTTTCATAAGGATTCTATGAGGAAAAATTCCAGGACTTTGGCGACCCCTGTGAAATGGTCGCTCGACCCCAAAAGGGGTCATGACCCACAGATTGAGAACCGCTGGTTTAGACCAAACATACAGTAAAATCAAAATAGAAATAAAAGCAATCTATTAATATGAAATAAATTAACAATCAAAACAAACTATTAAAAGCCTGGTGGAACATATGTTTGATTTTAAGCAACTTCTAACAACTTCCTAGTTGATAGGAGGGCATGTACCAAATACAGCTACCAAGATACTTCATTCTACAACCTGGAATCTACCCAAGAAAAAGCCCTCTTCTACCTACATAACAGATGAGCATTATTTGACAGTTCCCCTTCAAAACAGCACTCCTCCTGATTTGAACAATGATACCCTCTAAATCTAGCTTGCTTCCCTCAAATGCAGGAATGGATGTTGTCTTTCCCACATCTCCAAAGCAAAATTTAACAGTCAAGCTAGCCAATTTCTCTATTGGGAGTGACAACTTCATTTGAGTTAGCTAAATAATTTGGAAAAATAAGCATGAAGAGAGATCAAGTGGCTAAGATGAGCAAGTATTTTCTCTCTGTTTTCCCTTCCCACTGCTTGAGTTGTTTTTAGAAATCTGGAATTAAGCATCTGAGCAGCCAGACAGATGGCAGATTTGGCATGGAAGCTGTCAGTTTACAATCACTGTTTTAGAAGCATGACATACACAGTACCATATTTGACAGAATATGCATCAAGCAAGAAATATATTCTATATTCTTGCAAATAGGTGGATAGAATGTGTTTAACCAATGTGCAAACATAGACATCCAAATCTGTTTCCTTTTTAGAAGCATTTAGCATGGTGCATAAAATATTCCTGCCAAATAGAAAGAAGGCTCAGGGACATTTAAAAATAATTATAGAAGAATTATTTACAGATTTACAAATATACTGTTCCTAGATTTTAAAAAAGCATTAATTTCTTAATTTAAAATGAGTTGAATATATGCAATTTGATGATCTATCGAAATGAAGGCTAATGTGATCCAAGACAGATCATTCTGTTACACTCTCCCATAACTTAACCTGGAAAACAAATGTACAGGTAGTCCTCAGTGGTTTCTGATTTATATTATCCTAAGCAATCTTATTATTGCATTCGTTTAGTTAACAGCACAGTCAAATTATGAGAGTTTCATTATATTTCAGAGAGAAAAAGGCCTCTTCAGGAAGTCGTCAGAAGCCCAGTTTGTTATTTACAGAGTCAATTTGGTTATTGAATATCAGTGGCAAGTAATCAGTTATAATATTGATCAGTTAACCCTTAAGCACTTTTTATGAATGTTTTCTAAAATATTAAATACAAGAAGGTACATAACCATGCAAATTCATCTTTATAGTTTCAATGTTTAAAAATATATTTCTGAAGTCTGTTTTCATCCATCAGAATGAATAATATAACCATCTGACATACAGTTTCTGAAACAGATCTCAGGATTTATTTTCTACAATAATTGAGTTTATGACATTAAGAAGTTTTAAACTTATATGTCCATTTCTTCTGACTGGAGATTTTGAGAATGGATCCATATCAGTTGGATGGCACCAAGTTCTCCACCTGAAGTTACTGTCACCATCTTCACTGCATGCTAATCTACCTCTGAATCAAATATTAAGGGCTAGTTTCCCATTTATTGTAAAAAGACTGCAGTTATTCACATAAGGCTGGCAATGATAAAATAGCAGGAAACTGATAACACTAAACATATATTTATTTGATTGTTATTTATTTTTAGTGTTTCAGAGAAGTAATAATGGTTGTGACATTTTGGTTTTTTGTACTGTGGAGGGAAGAGGAGTTGTTAGGATGTTTGCTTTTCCAACCCAGGCAGCAAAATGAATATAGCCTATATTCACCTGTCATTGATTTGCCTCTGTTAAACTGCATGAAGGTTCAACAGTTACCATTTTTTGCCAATACATCTGGCATGTTATAAAATGTTCCAATGAGAAAAAGTATTACTGGATTTAGAAATGAAATTCTGCAGTTTCCTGTATGCACATGTGCAAGGATGTACACAGGCTGGAGTTTAAAAAAAAAAGTGAAGATAGTAGTCACACTAGTGTGATTGAAGGGCCTGCCTCAATTAAGCCTTGGAACTTGCATTGTTTCAACCGGAACTTTTATTGGAAAGTATTGACAGCAGGATAGTAAGGCAGGATCTGAGGATTTCCAGTGTGAAATGGTAGATTAAAAGAAACCTTTCAAACCCCACCCCAACTGTCCGTCTGGCTGGTTCAAATAGAGCCAATCCATAAGTGTCAAATTGTTGTGAGAAAGAACCTATAAAGTGGCGGTCTCAAGACTGTCAGTTCTCTCAGCAACTTCTTGGCCGGGGGCACATTTCATTCTCACGCCAAAAATGATACTTCAAAGAGAATAGAACAAAGCAAAGGAAATACATTGCCGAATACCCATAGGTTCCCCCTCCCCCCCATTAGAATGGCAGAAAAATGAAATGAAAGGATAGGAAAGAAAGGCAAAATACATAGGGTTCTGACATGCTGACCCCCTTAAAAAATGAAAGATCCACCTGGAGAAAGACAAAATAATAACGGAGATAAAATGAAACATAATGGTTAGTCAGGTTTGTCGGGGTAGTGACATGGAACTGTTTAAGCAACTTAGGGGGTCTCACATGCTTTTAATGTACCCACTCATTCTGGAAGGCTGGGAGATCCTTCCATGCTACCAGGTATTGGTTAGACCCATGGTGTTTTCTGGAGTCTAAAATTTCTTTAATTTCAAAATGTTGTTCCTCTTCCACCATAATGGGCTGTTGTGGAGGAGATGCAACTGGCCTTAAGGGTGAGCTCATTTCTGGCTTTAATAGACTTCAACGAAACACCAGATGAACTTGTCTGATTGTTTTGGGGGGTTCAACCTCTACTGTGACTGGGTTAATGATGCTTTTGATAGGAAAGTGTCCTACAAATTTTGGCCCTAACTTCTTTGAAGGTTGTAGAGACTTCAGAAATCTGGTGGAGAGATATACCCTGTCCCCCACCCTGAAAGGCTTTGGCTCCACCTGTTTCTTTTCTGCCTGCACTTTATAAGCTTCTCTAGCTCATCTAAGGCTTTTTTAACTACTGCCCAAATATTTTGCAATTGCGTGATCCACTCCTTCAGGGAAGGGATGGTGGGTTTGTTGACTGGCAATTCAGGCATCAGGTTGAAACTTTGTCCTGTAGCCACCTGGAATGGTGTGTAGCCAGTACTGGAATGCACTGCATTGTTATAGGCTGCCTCAGTGAAAGGTCACAGGTCAGTCTAATTATCTTGTTGGTAGTTCATAAAGCATCTTAGGTATTGTTCTAGTACTGAGTTCATTTGTTCTGTCCTCCCATTCATTTGCGGATGATGACCAGATGACAACCTTGATCTGTACCCAGCAGGTCCAAAAAGGCTCTCCAGAACTCTGAGGCAAACTGGACCACCATATCTGATATTATGTGCTGTGGGGCTCCATGCAGTTGATAGATGTGCTGCATAAACATCTTAGCAAGGCTTTAGCAGTTGGGATTTTTTGGCAAGGTATAAAGTGGACTTGTTTAGATAATAAATCTGTCACTATCCAAATGACAGTATTTCCAGCACTCTCTGGTAGTTCCACAATAAAATGCATAGAAATCTTTCTCCAGGGTGCTGAAGGGCTAGCCACTGCCTGTAAAAGGGCAGGCATTTTTCCTTGCCTCCATTTCACTGCTGGACAAATGTGGCAACTGGCCACATAGGTTTCAATGTCCTTCTTTACGGATGGTCACAGAATTGTTTCTTTACTAGGTGGATTGTTTTCATGAACCCAAAGTGTCCAGCTAGCTTTGAGTCAAGGCAGAGTTGCATGAATTTTAATCTCTGGGTTGTGGGGATGTATAATTTTCTCCCTACCAATGGCAGTCCATTGTTCATTGAACAGAGATTTTTGTGGCTAAGGAACCAGTCATCCTTCTCTAGAGCTTGTCTGGATTGTTGTCTGGGGGGGGTAGGTTCTTTGCTTGCACCCTCGTGGTAATGGGTCAGCTAGTTGTTTCTTTTTTCTTTTTTTTCAAATTTTTTTTTTTATTTTCAACATAAAAAAAAAAGAACACATCACAAGTACATCACAATTGAAACCCCCCCCCACCCCCCACCTGGACTTCCCAAACCTAATCCCAGGATACTATTCATCTAAAAGTAACCTTATATTAATATCCCTAACTCCACAAAATATAATTCTACATAAGTAGGTGAAATATATATATATGTATAAAACGAGAAAATTTTTTATCTAAAAACCTAACCTATATTCCACCATTCTATGCTTATTTTGAATATAAACGATCCATCTTCTCCATATTGATAAGAATTGTTCATTTGAGTGATCCTTCAAATAAGCCGAAATCTTTGCCATTTCAGCAAGATGCGAAACCTTCACTCTCCAGTCCTCTATTGTAGGTAAAGCTTTACTCTTCCAGTTTTGA
>NW_015386338.1:1343674-1347006 GCF_001527695.2 Protobothrops mucrosquamatus
GGATACTTCCGTCTCAAAACATCTATTGATTTGAGGCACCATTCACCACTACCACTCAAATATAGCAGATCTTTATAAGATGGCGCCTCCATAACCACAAATCTAGGTATAGTCAGAAAAATATGTGACGGTATCACCCAAATTGGAAGTTTAACATCAAACTTGAAAAAATATTTTTGCCAAACTCTCAACAATGCAGTCAGCTAGTTGTTTCATGGACAGCATTGGTTTGACCACTTCGGCTTTTGTGCTGCTGTATTGTGGCCTTCTTGACAGGGCATCTGCCAAGAAGTTTTTCCCTCCAGGTAAATACCGGAGGGTAAAATTGAATCAATGCTTCTCACAGATCTAGTTTGGAAAAAATCTTTCCCTTTGAGAAGTGGGCCAGCATGTCCTTCATGAGTGGCAAGGGGTAGACATTGTCCATGCACACCATGTTCAAACTTCTATAATCTATGCAGAGGTGAAGAGACCTGTCTTTTTCTCGTGGAACAGCACTTGGGCGGTCATTTTGGTTTTGCCAGTTGAATGAAACCTTGTGCCAAATTTTTATCTATGATCTTGTGCAGTTCCTCTAACTCTTGGGGGTCATTAAGTAGAGTTTGGGCTTGGGCAGCTTAGTTCCCGGGATGATCTTGATGGCACAGTCTGTGGGATGGTGGAGAGGCAATTCATCGAACTGCTTTTCACTAAAAACTTCAGCTAAGACCTGGTACTCTCTAGGTATGCTTTCCAATCCCCAATCACTGACAGGTGCCACCACTTTGAATTTGCGTTTCACTCCAGCACCGTGGTGACTATTTTGCGCATGGGGTTTCCCTTTTGGGAACCTCAGTTCTCCTGCCCTCCAATTCACTCGCGGGTTCCACCTTTTTAACCACACCATTCCTAAGATTAGAGGCCATTCCATGCCAGGGGCCACTATAAAAGTCAAAGTATCAGTGTGGTCCCCCATGGTAAGTTCTTTTTTTTTGTAATTTTTAATTGATTTTCTAATATTACATTTAAATATTTGAAAGCAAACATGGTGTCTGGGTACAATAATTCTATTACACATAGATATCATTAGTACAGATCTCAAACTGTTACAATCCCCATTCCCTCTCTTTCTCCCTTAATATCTACTGTCTCATATTTTAACTAATGCAATTCTTGTTCTGTCAATCAAATAAAAAGTAACTTTCTAACATTTATCAATATTTTTTAGTTAATATGTATCTTAGTTGTTTTAACTTTCAGTCTTTAGACAATCAATGACCTAATCAATTTTTCTCATTTTTAATTTTCCACTAGTATTTAAATTTAACATTTAATAATTATCATTTCCACACTTTAAATGACCTCAATTCCTTTATCACCATTCCTCCCAAAGTCTAATATTCAGAATATACATCTTATCTATACAGGTTCTCACCATCTACATCAACAAGTTAATAATGCAATAATATTGTTCTTATTTTCTGATAATTCTCAGGTACTTTAAAATCTTAAATTTATTAACCAAAATTTCTCTTATTTCCACATTTAATACTTCCTCTCTCTTCCTCTTTATATCTACTATCTCATATTTAGAACTAATAAGTTTTTTCTCCTTACTGCTACATAAAGACATATTTGTTACTTTCATCAATAAGGTTTTAACTTATATATATCTTAATCATATTTACAGAATCTTTATGCAAAAGTCAATATTCCAATTAACCTATTAATATTTTAACTTCAGAGTTTTACATAACCAAAATTTTCTTTATCTCAACTCATAACAACATCTTATATTCAAAATACACGTCTTATCCATTTGAGTATATTCTATTTTAAAACATACAGGCATCTTTATTGCATTCATCAATGAAGTTTTAGCTTATATATGTCTTAATCACCTTTACAAGACCTTTATACACAAATCAATATTCAAATTTAATTGTTAGTATTTTATATTTCTAAATTTTACTTGATCAAAGTTTTCTTTATCTCAACTCATCACAATATCTTATATTCAAAGTACCCATCTTATCTGCTTAAGAATATTCTATTTCAAGTTCTCATAATACCCATCTTATTTATTTAAGTGTATTCTATTTTAAATCTCATCTATCAATCAAAACCCCATTCTTTTTCAGTCTTATTCTAGCTTTCTTTCTTTGCCAAATCATCTTCCATGTCCTTGCTTTGGGTCATCAAGCAGATCTCCTTGGGTTGTTATATCTATTATTTGATGTTGAAATAACCATCCAGTTGCCATTTTTTTAAGAGGGCTATCTTCTCTTCCATCTGTTTTCCTTTTAGATCCTCAGGCTCCTTCTGCTTTAAATAAGAAATCTTTACCTCTTTCCCTTTTGTCAATTTCTTTTCTGTATTTTCCATTGTCTGCATTTGTTGAGTAGCTGAGTCTTCTGTCATGATATTTAATTGTTCCACTTTTTCTATAGTATCCTGCATAGATAATTCTTTAGTTATAGTCATAATTTGCTTTTGCATGTCCAGGCTGTCTTCTTGTTTTTGCTGTAGCTTCTTATTTCATCACATTGTAATTAAGGTTTGAAGAATCTCTCTTAACAGACAAAGAGTTTTATCCTGCTCTTCTTCCATAAGGGAGATCCAATCCTGATCTTCCTCCATAATAGTATTTTTAAACTAAAAGACTTTACATTCAAGAAGTCCACTCAATAAAGAGCACAGCTGAGCTTTCCAAGGTTACATGTATCTTATCTACTTTCTGGGCTGTCAGCCAAATCTCTTTTTCAGAATAACAGATTGCAATATCGAGTTTAGCTACAAGATGTCCCTCCAAAGTTATTTTGATCTTTTCAGTTTTTTCCCTTATCTTAAAAGAAAAAACCCAGATCTACATAAAATAGGGAATAAAAATTGAAGAGAAATATAAAATAAAAATAGAGTCTTTTAATCTTTAAATTCTAAAAAATAGATTCATAATTAGGATCCAGTTATTTTTTCAATGTTTTAAACTCTCCTGGGTAGTCAGTCGCTGCTGTGTCTGGAGGAAGAGCTGAGATCTCCCTTCCCTCTCCACAGGGGGGAAAGTACTTTAGCAGCTTGTGTAGGTACAGAAAGCAATTAGGATTTAAGAGAGGTAGATCTCACCCAGTCCTTTCCATGCTGCTTTGAAGTTGCCAGATGGTGAGTGTGACTTTAGCTGTCTGTAGCCTATTTCTATGGCCGGTCTTTCATCCGCCGGCTTGGAGGGATCGCCGGCTCCAGCGGGAGAACTACTGCTCTCCCGCGATCCAGTGAAAGCCCCTCCTTGCAGGTTTAATTTAATTTAATTTAATAATTTAATTTATATACCGCCCTTCTCCCGTAGGACTCAGGGC
>NW_015386338.1:1350504-1351720 GCF_001527695.2 Protobothrops mucrosquamatus
GCCGCAGCTGCCGCCAAGGCCGCCGCCGCTGCCGAGGCCGCCGAGGCCGCCGCCACCGCCGCCGAGGCCGCCGAGGCCGCCGCCACCGACGCCGGGCCGCCGAGACCGCCGCCGCCGCGGCCGCTGCGGCCGCCGAGATCGCCGAAACCGCCGAGACCACCGAAGGCCTAAAGGCCCAAAGGCAAAACGGCTGCCCGGCCGCGCTCTCGTCCCCTCACACTCCCGGGGAACTCACCGGGGAGGTCAACCTGGGGGACTGGACTCTTCCGGCTCCTCGAGGGGTCTCCGACTCTTCGGGGGGTCCTCCGACTCCTCGCGGGTCTCCAAGACCCCCCCCTCTGCATCATTTCGGCTCCCCTACGGCGGAGCTACAAAACCAGCGTCCGCCATCTTTCGAGCATGCGCCATCTTTCGAGCATGCCTCTATGTGGCAACGTTCGACCCTTTTCAGGATGCCCAGCATTGTGAAACTGGACAGGGGAGACGAGACTCATCTCCCAGGTGTCCATAGTGGTCACGCAGCAAACCGGAAGTCCCCCCATGGTAAGTTCTACTGGCTGCATGGCAAGGGTGACTGGGAGGCCCCCTGCAATGGACCCATCTCACTGGCCAAATGAAATGGGCTTCTTCAGTCTCCTCACAGGGATTCCCAAATTCCCCACTAGGGTTTAGCTTTTCAAACATCTGGTGCAGCCTGAATCCAATAAAGTCTCCAGGGTTACCTTTTCCTCCATCCCTGGGCTCAGGAGTTCTATGGGCCTGGTGAGAGGCGTGATGGGTTCACTGACCAAGGGTTCATCATCGGAGTCGCTGTTGGATGTCTCCGATCCCTTCTCTGGTCGGAGTTCCCCCTCCCAATTTTTTGGAGGGTTGGAACTCAAGGACCTTGGTGCTTTTCATTGCCGTCTCCCTGGGGCACTGGGGTTTTTTCCCAGTTCCCCCCCCACTGGCCAGTCTCCTTTTCTCACCAGAGTCTTTGAGCAACATTCCACAGCTCGATGGCCCTCTTTACCACACTTATTTATTTATTTATTTATTGTTCGAATTTATATCCCGCCCTTCTCCTTGCGGACTCAGGGCGGCTGACAATCAATTAAAAACACCAATAACATCACAAAATTTAAAATTAATTAAAATGAAATATTTAACTTGTCTAATTTAAAATATAATTAAAACCCCCTCTAAAAACCCCTCTTAAAAATTACCCTAGGCCAGT
>NW_015386338.1:1354339-1357772 GCF_001527695.2 Protobothrops mucrosquamatus
GACCCACCCTGTGGGAGCGTACTGGCCGATGGGAGGTAATCTGTGGCAGAAGGCGGTCTCGAAGGTATCCTGGTCCGCTGCCATGGAGCGCCTTAAAGATGATAGTCAGCACCTTGAAGCGCACCCAGAAGGCCACCGGCAGCCAATGCAGCTCGCGCAGCAGCGGTGTTACGTGGGAGCGACGAGTCCCTCCCAACACTGCCCGCGCGGCCGCAGGCAGTTGAGCATGGTATTGCCGCAGGGGTTTTCGTCACCTCTTTTCTTCTCCAGTGGGGAGCATCTCCATGCCCAACCAAAACAGTGTTGATTTTGGGCTTAGTCAATCTCTACTTCCTTGGCAATGATGCACCAGTCATGGAGGCAGGCAGGAGCTCCTCAGATGATGCAGGCATGGTAGAGATCGTCATTCAGTCCATCTTTGAAACAACTCACCAAAATGTCTTCTGGCCAGTTGAAACGGCAAGCCAAGTCTCAGAATTCCTTGGTGTATTTGCCCTCTGGGCACCAGCCCTGCCTCACAGGTTTGATGTGGTCCCTAGCCTTCCAAATGGCTAAGGGATCCTCATATCTCCACCTCAGTGCGGCCATGAATTGGTTGAAGTTTCAAAGTTTAGTAGCATCAGCATTTTATAGTGTTACCACCCAGCGAGCTGCTGCACCTTCCAGGGCCATGGTTATGATTCTGACTGGTCTGCTCTTGCTGGGGATCTCCTGGCCATACTCATGCATGTAGCTTAGGATTTGAGCCAAAAAGAAGCCCAATTGTTGGGGATCCCCATCGTATTTCACACCCAAAAAGGGAGTTTTTTTATCGGAATGGTGGTTCCCCCTCCTTCTGGTTCTATGTCCATCGGCCCCAGCCAGGGTGGCTCACGCTGGGATCGCTGCTACAGTCACATCCCCTGCGATTTCTGTGGTGCTGGCAGAGGTGCCAGGGTTGGCAGGTTCACTATCCCCCCTTTCCTCTTCCTCCTCCAGCTGTTTCTCTACCAAGCCCCGACAGGAATCCGCTTCTTCCTCTTTGAGGTTTTTGAAAACTTCCACCATCAAATTTATGGCTTGCTTAAGGAAGCAGTCAGACCAGGTTGGCCTCTTGTCGTCTTCCTCACTGATGTTGAGCAACCATTCCATCTCATGTTTCCAACCTGGCTGGTAACTGCCACGATGGAGGCTTACTTTCCAGGATCTTCCTTCCCAGTCCTCTTTCTTCCCCATGCCAATCGACCATCTCGGTTTTGTGAGGTTCTCCCCACTCTCCACCTCATCGGTGGAACTGGAGGAGCTGGAGCTGCTGTCACTCGGGCAAGCCTTCGGGGGGGTGTCTCCACCCAGTGCTTGCTCTCTCCCTTCTTGTCGCCATGATTAGACATCACTTGCACAATTCCCACGGTAGGGGTTTTCTTCCCTCCGGGTTGACCATTTTCCAG
This sequence comes from Protobothrops mucrosquamatus, assembly GCF_001527695.2. Lineage (NCBI taxonomy): Eukaryota > Metazoa > Chordata > Lepidosauria > Squamata > Viperidae > Protobothrops > Protobothrops mucrosquamatus. The sequence continues at coordinate 1,355,767 of NW_015386338.1, forward strand.
ATCCTGCCTAATGTAAGGGCCTACCTCAATTAAGCCTCCCAAGAAACAGAACTCTTGAAACTTGCATTGTTTCAACAGGAACTTTTATTTGAAGGTATTGATAGTCGGATAGTAAGACAGGATATCCCGTGTGAAACGGTAGATGAAAAGAAACCTTTCAAACCCCACCCCAATTGTCCATCCAGCTGGTTCAAACAGAGCCAATTCATAGGTGTCAAATTGTTGTGAGAAAGAACCTATAAGGCGCCAGTCTCAAGGCTGTCAGGTCTCTCTTCGACTTCTTCCCTCCGCCTGAAGATAAGGTAAATGGCCGGAGGCACATTCCATTCTCATGCCAAGAACAATACTTCAAAGAACGATACTTCAAAGAGAATAGAACAAAGGAAAGGAAATACACTGCTGAACGCCTTCCCCCCCATTAGAATGGCAGAAAAATGAAATGAAAGGATAGGAAAGAAAGGCAAAATGCACAGGGGTTCTGACATTGCTTCTTTGTTGTATGAGTTGCACATAGTCAACAGTTTGACTATTTCATAACAATATCCTGCAGATCTTAGAATAGAATAAAGCTGGAAAGGATCTTAGATGTCTTCTAGTACAGCCCCCCCTCCCGCTCAAGCAGGAGCACCTATACCATCCCAGACAAGTGATTGTCTAGTCTCTTCTTAAAAACCTCCAGTGATGGAGCAGCCACAATTTTTTTTTTTGGTTTCAAGTTTTTTATTGGTTTTACAATATTACATTTACATATTTGAAAAGTAGCGTGGTGGCTGAGCACAGTAATTCCGTTACATTTGAATATCATCAGTACAAATCTCAAATTATTACAACAAACTAATTCCCTCTCTTTCCCCCAAGATATCTACTGTCATGTTCAAACCAATACAGTTCTTATTCTATTAATCAAACAAAAATACTTTTCTAATATTCATCAATAATCTTCAGTCTATACATATCTTAATTAATTTGACATTCCACCTTTTAGACAATAACCTAGTAAGTTTTTTTTAACTTTAGTTTGCCATTGATATTTAAGTTTAATGTTTAATCTTTATCATTTCCAGGTTTTAAATGATCCCAATTTCTAAGTCTCCTATCTCACATTTGGAGCTAATATTTTTTTTTTCTTTCTTCTACTTCCTCCTTTCTTCCTTTCCAGAAAGAGAAAAAAAAATTAAAAGTAAACCACCAACATTTATACCACAAACCCATATACAAATTTAATTATTAGTACTTATACTTTTAAGTTTTACTTAACCTTTGTCTCAACTCATAACAATATCTTAAATTCAAATCTTAATTATTTGTAGACATTCAGATTACATTTAATATTTAATTTTTCCAAATTTTTAATTAAACATGATTCCTTTATCCCGATTGCTCATACATTCTAATATTTAAAATACACACCTTATATATAAATTCTACCATCTATCTTATCCATCTAATGACAATATAATCTTATTTCAACATATTTCTAGATTTTATATGACCAAATTTTTTTTATCTCAAATCGTTACAATGTCTTGTGTTCAGAATACATATTCTATCTATTTAGATATATTCTATTTTAGATCTCATATATAGATCAGAACCCCAATCTTTTTCAATCTTATTCTAGCTTTTTTCCTCTACCAGGTCATTTTTCGTATTTTTGCCTTTAAATCATCAAAAAAGTCTCCTTGTATTGTTGTTGTAACTATTGTTTGATATTGATAAGGGCATTCAGTTGCTGTTTTCTTAAGAGAACTAGCGGATTTAGCAGGTCGTCTCTTTATTTTTCCAGTTCGATGCAGTTGTCCCAAAATATTTATCTTCTCTTTCATCTGTTTTTCTTTTTTATCTTCAAATTCCTTCTGGTTTATAAGAAAAGTCCTTTCCTTGTTCTCTATTATCAGTTTCCTCCCCGTGTTTTCCACTGTTTGTATTTGTTGAGTATCTGAGTCTTCTGTCATAGCATTTGGTTGTTTCACCTTCTCTATAAAATTCTGTATAGATGATTCTTT
>NW_015386338.1:1358286-1360685 GCF_001527695.2 Protobothrops mucrosquamatus
TTTTTATCTTCAAATTCCTTCTGGTTTATAAGAAAAGTCCTTTCCTTGTTCTCTATTATCAGTTTCCTCCCCGTGTTTTCCACTGTTTGTATTTGTTGAGTATCTGAGTCTTCTGTCATAGCATTTGGTTGTTTCACCTTCTCTATAAAATTCTGTATAGATGATTCTTTAGTTGAAGTCATAGTTTGAGCTTGCATACAGAGAGTTTGGATAATTGCTTTTAACATATAAAGAATTTGTTCCTGTACTTCCTCTGTGGGAGAAATCCATTCCTGTTCTTCTTCCATTGTCGTGTATTAAACTAAACAAAAAGCTTACAATCAGAAAGTCCACCAAGTAAAAAGCTGAACTGAGTTTCTTGCAGATGGTGCTTCAAGGTTGCTTTATATCTTATCTAATTTCAAAGCTATCAACAAGTCTCTCTTAAAAAATAGCAGGTTACAGTCTCAAATTTAGCCAACAAACTCAGAGTTAGTTAGATCTTTTCAGTTTTCTTTCCCCCCTCTATTTTAAGGGGGAGAGAAAGAACCCAAATCTTCAATAATAGTTAGAGTAAAAATCAGAGAAGAAAAAAAAATAGAGAGTAGAACGTTACAAGTCTTATAATCCACCAGTTTTAAAAAATAGAATTCCAATTAGGATCCCAGTATTTTTCCAACGTTTTAGACTCCCAAGTGGTTGATAGCTGCTGTTTCTGGAGGGAGGGCTAAAATTCCCCTTCCCTCACCACAGGGGTGAAAGTACTTTAGCAGCTTATGCAGGTAATTAAGTAATTAGGATGTAAGAGAGGCAGATCTCACCCAATCCATTCCACGCTACTTTGAAGTTGCCAGATGTTAATGTGACTTCGGCTGTTAGCAGCCTAGGGACAAGCCATATTTCTATGGCCGGTCCTTTTGTCCACCAGTTTGGAGAGATTGCCAGGTCTAATAGGAGCGTTGCTGCTCTCCTGCGATCCAGCAAAAGCTCCTCCTTGCTGATCGCCTCTTCAGGGTGATTTTCAGCCCTTTTCAGGGCCCCCCAGCGATGCAAAACTGAACGGGGGAGAGAGAGCAGATCTCCCAGCCGTCCATGGTGGCTGTGTGACGAAACTGGAAGCCAGCAGCCACAATTTCTGAAGGCAAGCTATTCCACTGGTTAATTGTCCTTGCTGTTAGGAAGTTTCTCCTTAATTCAAAGTTGCTTCTCTCTTTGATCAGTTTCCAACCATTGTTTCTTCTCCTGCCTTCTGGTGCTTTGGAGAATAATTTGACCCCCTCTTCTTTGTGGCAGCCCCTCAAATACTGGAATACTGCGGGATCGCGGCATCGGTGGATGCGCGATGAGAGCGCTCTCTCCGCCGCCCGGTTTCCCTTCGTCGGGCGTCCCTGAAAAGGGTCGTAAGTCGCCTTGGAGGGGTGACGACCGTGAGGAGGACCCTCAACAGATTGCAGAAGGGCAGTAGTCCTTCTGTTTGATCCGAGGCAGCTGCTTTGGACCGTCGGAGAAAAGATTGGCCATCAACATGGCCGATCACTAAGCCGTGCCAGCCAAAATTACCACCAAGCACAATGAAAGCACCGTGGAGGATTTGGGTGAGACCTTTCCTTACTTTTCTTTTGCCCCAACTACCTTCCTGTGAAAGCCTTCTGAAATTTCTTCCCCACTTTTAACAGAGCGGCATCTGCTTACTTTGGGAAACTAAGTTTGAAAAAAAAAGAATAACTAATCTAAACAACTAAATAACTGGATTTCTATTCTTTGGATATTTGGAGTCCCAAAAAGTTCCTATTACAGGGACCTATCATCTTATCTATTTGTTAAGTTGGAAAAAAAATTAACTGGATAAAAGCCTAACTGGTGTCTGGGGAAAAAAATTCATAGCCTATTGGGGACATCTTGTGCTACAGCAACTGAATTCCTTTGACTGTGAAGCCTGCTTACTCTCTAGATTTGTCCTTCATGCTATCTAAAAAAGATAAGAACCTGAAACAGCTGGGTGGTGAAAACAACTTCTAGGAATAGTGGAGGTGGACATTTGCTGACTTTTACTAAACATAGCCTCCACCAAAAAACTATCTCTAATCACCATAGAAATGGAGGAATCCTACCCACAACCTAACTACAAACTTATACTCGAAAAAATCCTTGAAGCCACTGAGCTAATGAACTCCAGAGTGAAAGATAAAAATGTCACCTTAAAATTACAAATTGAAGCCCAGATTTCAACTGATGAACTTACAAGCCAAAAAACAACAGAAGAGGAACAAATTAACATCAAAAAGGATTCTACACAACAAGCACAATTTACTGAGAACTTTGATAATCAAAACTTGATTTTAACTAAAGTATCTGTAACTCAAAAAGCAACAGAAACTGGTCAACAAACACAATATATTGAGAATTTAGACAATCTAGAC
>NW_015386338.1:1362267-1375291 GCF_001527695.2 Protobothrops mucrosquamatus
CGTGGCTGTTCCAACTAGCGGGACTGGCCTGAGGGATTTTAAAGGGGGTTTTAATTACTTTTAAATTGGACATATTTAAATATTTCGTTTTAATCAAATTTTAATTAAGTATATGTATATATGTTAGTATTTTATTCAATTGTCAGCCGCCCTGAGTCCGTAAGGAGAAGGGCGGGATATAAATGCAATTAATAAATAATAAATAAATAAATAAAACCTGAGATATGCACGAAAGATTTTGTTATTGGACTATTGATTAACCTATCACCACGCTGCTTCCTAAATACTTGGATGTAAAATTGAAAAATTAATAAAACTTGTTATAAAAAAAATACTGGAATATTGCTATCATGTCACCCCTATTTCTTCTTTTCTTTATACTAGCCAAACCCAAGTCCAGCAGCCGTTTTTCATATGTTTTAGTCTCCAGGCCTTTGATCAAATAATAAATAAATAAATAAATAAAATAAATCATCTTATTTGCTCTTCTCTGAACTTTTTCCAAAGTCTCAACATCATTTTTGTAGTATGCTGAGCAAAATTGGTTGCAGTATTCCAGGTGTGGTCTCCCTAGGGTTTTATAAAGCAGTACTAATACTTCACATGATCTTGATTATATGCCTCTGTTTATACAACCCAGGATTTTATTAGCTTTTTTGGCTGCTGTTTCACATTGCTGACTCATAGTCAAGTGATCATCCACTACGAGTGCAAGGTCCATCTCACAGTTACTGTTTTTGAGCCAGGTCTCACCTAATCTGTACTTATATCTTTGATTTTTCCTGCCTAGATGTAAAACTTTGCTTTTGTCAGACCCCCAAACCCCTCGCCTATTTCCTTTTGCCTTCTATCCTTTTGGGGCTTGCCATTCTGTTGGGGGATGGGGTGCATGGGGGATTATGTTGGTAACTTTCACTTTCCTCGTTCTTTGTCTGGCCTGGAATGCATCTCCTTATCTAGGAGACAGTTGCAAGGAAACAAAAGCTGGAGAAGACTTTGAGATGTGCGCTTACCATACCAGTCAGCCGGCTATCAAGCCACCTGTGGATTGGATGGAGTTCAAACGTTATGACTTTGGTGGGAGGGGGCATATTGCTTGCTTTAATTATATCACTCACGTGGGCTTTTCTTCAGATCTCACCTTACACTGCCTGCTATCACTAGTACCTAATAAAAGTTCCTTTTGAGACAATGCCTGTTTCAAGAGTTCTGCTTTCTTGGGTGATTAGTTGAAGTGGGTCCTGACAGCTTTTCTCTACATTAAAACTCATTTTGTTGGATAGGGTCCATTGTTCAAGTTGGTCAAGATCTTTTTGGATCCTGAGTTTGTTTTAATAGAATATTAGAATTGGACTATTGAAATTTTTGTATAATGGGAGACTTCAATGCAATAATAGGTGGAACTTTGGACTATAAAAGCACTAAACAAGGGAAGAAAGGAATAAATATATTACCTAAAGTGTTTTTAAAAATGGCAGAAGAACTCTGCATTCAAGACATATTGGGAGAAAAAAATCCAAAAAACCTGCAATATACATTTTATTCAAATAGACATAAATCATGGTCTAGAATTGATATGATATGGACATCCTCGGAACTTAGCATGATGATACAAGAAATAGAAATAGAAACTAATATCTGGGCAGATCACAATCCAATAAAGATGACTTGGAGAGGAGCCAAGAAAAAATTAAGATGGTCCTTGAACAAATCTATATTGAAAGAAAAAGAATTTATACAACTAGTGACAAAGGAAATGGACTTCTTTTTAAAAATAAATAAGAAAGAAGAGATGTTACTTCAAAATGTGTGGGACGCAGCTAAAGCATATTTCAGAGGGCTAGCTATAACCTACACTGCTAAAAGGGATAAAGAAAGAAAACAACAACAGTTAAAGCTGAAGGAAGAATTTAGAAAATTAGAATTAGAACTACAAATAGACCCACAAAAGAAAATACTCAAAAAGCAAATGGAGATAATAAAACATAAACTAAACTTAGTAGAGGCGGAAATAATGGCTCAATAGATTAAAAGGGCTAGACAGAACTTTTTTGAAAATGCCAATAAACCGGGGAGATGGTTAGCATATAGACTGAAAAAAGAAAAAGAAAAAACTGATAAAGAAGTTGCAAGATCCAAAAGGTGAATTACAGTTTCAAAGTGACACAATTAAAAAAATTATTAAAGACTTTTACAAGATACTTTACAACGCAGAGGAAATTTCAAAAGGAAAAATACAGCAGTACCTAAAAAAATAAGATTTACCAAAAATTCCAGAAAATATTTAAAACATATTAAATGGAAAAATATCAATGATGGAGATAACAGAGGCCATAAAAAGGCAAAAAAGTGATAAGACCCCAGGCCCAGATAGATTACCTGCAGAGCTCTGCAAATCATTACAAGATATACTAAGCCCAATATTGAAACAACTGTGTAATGAAATATTTTTGGAGCCTAAAATACCAAATACATGGACTGAAGCTAACATTATCTTAATACCCAAAGAAGATTCTGATTTGATGCAAATAAAAAATTACAGACTGATATCGTTATATGTAGATTATAAAATTTTTGCCTCAATAATAGCAGAAAGATTAAAGAAATTTCTGACAGAATTTATACATACAGACCAAAATGGCTTTCTATCTAAAAGACAGATAAAAAATAACTTAAGACTGATCCTAGATCAGTGATGGCGAACCTTTTAGAGACTGAATGCCCAAACTGCAACCCAAAACCCACTTATGCATCGTCGAGTGCCATGTGGGTGTGGCCCATTGGGTGGGCATGGCTGCAGTGGTAACGGCAGATTGGGTGGGACTAAAAAGTTCAATCAATCAATTCCAACTTTGCAAGATCTTTTTTTTTTCCTGCGAGAAGTTGAAATTGACTGATTGAACTTTTTTTTTTTTGCACGCAGCGGTGGAGGCCTAAAGTGAAAAAGGTTTTATAAAACCCAGCTGAAGGCCTAGGACTGGGGCACCGGCGCACGTGCCCACAGAGAGGGCTCTGAGTGTCGCCTCTGGTACCCGTGCCATAGGTTCGCCACCACTGTCCTAGATGTTTTAGAGTACTATGAAATTCATCCAGGGAAACAAATGGCTTTAATATTTCTAGATGCACAGAAAGCGTTCGATGACGTAAACTGGCAATTTACGTTCCAGCAACTAGAGGAAATGGATTTTGGAGAAAATTTTACAAACATAATCAAAACAATTTATCATAAACAAACAGCCAAAATAATTGTAAATGGAGATTTTACAGAAAACGTTGACATTAAAAAAGGCACAAGACAGGGATGTCCACTATCTCCACTATTATTTATATTAACACTGGAAGTATTGAATAGAAACATCAGACAAGATATAGAAATTAAAGGACTGGAGATCAAAGATGAAAAATACAAACTACAAGCATTTGCAGATGACTTGGTTTTCATATTAGAAGAACCACTTGAAACAAGTGTTAAGCTTATGGAGAAAATAGAAGAATTTGGAGAAGTGGCAGAGTTGAAAATAAACAGAGAAAGACTAAAGTGCTAACTAAAAACTTAACAGAAAAACAAAAAAACCAACTAGCAAAAAAACCAAACCTTCAAATAGTCAAAAAAGTTAAATATTTGGAAATTTATTTAACAGCAAGATGTGCAACAATAAAAGAAGACAACTATGTAAGATTGTTAAAACAAATAAAATACGATCTGGAAAAGTGGAAAAATTTACAACTTTCAATGCTGGGGAGAATAGCAACAGTGAAAATGAATATCTTACCAAAAGTACTCTTTTTATTTCAAACGATACCTATAAGACTGAAAAAAATCTTTTTTGATGAATTAAATACAACAATATTGAAATTTATCTGGCAAGGAAAAAAAGCTACAATTAAACTGAAAATGTTACAAGAAGTGAAAGAAAGTAGAGGACTTGGACTGCCGTACTGGACACTATACTACCAAGCAACTATATTAACATGGGTAAAAGAGTGGATAATGCTTAGAGACAAAAGACTATTATATCTAGAGAGGCATGACCTACAACTTGGGTGGCATGCCTTTCTGTGGTATGGGAAGAATAAAATACATAGATATTTTCAAAACCATTTTATAAGAAATGCACTTCTTCTAAAATGAGAAAAAATAAAAGTGAAAATCTATATTAAAATACATGGATGGCTTTCAACAATGGAAGCATTTGTTTACCCAAATTTAATTAACTAAGAGAAAGTTGTGACCTATAAAGATATTTTGGACAATTAAGGGAAACTAGACAGACAAGATTTACAAGAACAAGGTATTGATTTATCATGGTGACCATACTTGCAAATTCAAAAGAGATATGAAAAAGATGCTAAATCAACAGGATTTTATTTTATTTTATTTGACCAGATACTGCTAAAAAAGATGAAAAATTGGTTAAGACATTCTATAAATATTTGTTAAGCTTAAAGATAGAAGAGCAACAAGTAAAAGAAGCAATGATAACATGAGCAAAGAACTTTGGACATAATATAGAGTTAGAAAACTGGCAAAGATTATGGGAAAGAACCGCTAAATTAACGAAAGTGGTGGCTTACAAAGAAAACTTACACAAAATGTTTTACAGATGACATCTAACACTGGTGAGATTAGCAAAAATGTTTAAAAATACGTCAAACAAGTGTTGGAAATGTAAACAAAAAACAGATACTTATTATCATATCTGGTGGACATGCCCTAAAGCTAAAAGATTTTGGTCAAATATACACATATGGTTGGAAAAAATGATTAAAAACATAGATTTCAAGCCAGAACTGTTTCTGTTAGGCATAATTGGAAGAAACTATGAGAAAGATTGTATATACTTAATTTTACATGTATTAACTGCAGCAAAAATTGTATTTGTCCAATATTGGAAAAATGAAATCTTACTAATGGAAGAAGAACTAATTAAGAAAATTTTAGATTGTGCAGAAATGGACAGATTGATATTAAAGATAAAAGCGAAAGAAGACTCAGTGTACTTTAGAATATGGGGCAATTTTTATCAATGGCTAGAAAAGCGAGTTAGAGAGAAAGGAATGTGATTGAACTATGTAACATTGAATATATACTAGTAAGAAGAAGACTATTGAGGAATTAACTAGCATGTTGATTATGATAATATAGAAATTAATTCTTACTTATTGTTTTTAAATACATGAACCCAGACAATATGCTGCTTGCTAAATATTAAGAATGTTATTTTGAATAGAGGTTTCTTCTTTCTTATTTATTTAAAAAAAATCCATTTCTTTCGTTGCAAATTGTAAAAATTCTTTTTCTTTCAATTTAGATTTATTCAATGACCATCTTAGTTTTTTCCTAGCTCCTTTCAGGGTCATTTTAAGTGGATTATGATCAGCCCAGATATTAGGTTCAATTTCAACCTCCTGTATCATCGTCTTTAAGTCATGTGAAGTCCATATCATGTCAATTCTTGACCACGATTTATGCCTATTTGAATAAAATGTATATTGTGCTTTCTCTGGATTCATTTCTCTCCATATGTCTTGTATACAGAATTCATCTTTCATCTTTAAAAAGGGCTTAGGTAAGGTATTTCCTCCCTTTTTCCTTGTTTGTGGCTTTTATAGTCCCGTATTGCATCAATTATTACATTAAAATCACCAAGTATGCAGAGATTTTGATAGTTTAACTCCACCAGTTTATCATATAATTGCTGAAAAAATTGGTCTTGCTTCTCATTAGGAACATATATCACAATCATCAAAATTTGTTTTTGGTTCCATGTAATTTCCACCATTAATATTCTCCCTTCTTCATCAATATAGATTTGTTTTGGATTCATCTTTTCTTTTATGTAAAAAGCTATCCTTCTTTTCTTTTGCAGTGCCAAAGAAAAAAAATGTTTGCCTATCTTTGGTTGTTCTAAAATTCTAAAATGTTGTATTTTAATATGTGTCTCTTGAAGGGAAATTATGTCCATTTTCAACTTTTGTAATATATTAAATATTTTACTCCTTTTTGATGGGGAGTTAAGACCATTTATATTTATTGAAAAAAATCCAATCTCCTCCATAGTTTCAATTGTATCTAGACCTCAATCTTCTAGGGGAGCTTATCTGCCTCTGGTCTTTCGGTCTTACATCTTCCTCTGATTGAGTCTTTTTTGGTTCTCCCTCCTTCGTTTGTTTCAGTGCTCCTGCACCCATCATTTCCTCTGGTTTCTTGGATTCAAAGTCACCTTTTTCTAAAAAGGCTCTGTGATTGTTATAGAATTCCTCTGCTTGTATTGGAGTATCCAATCTATATCTTTTCAAGTCCCAAAAAATTAATAAGCCTTCTGGGACCAGCCATCTAAAATTCACTCCCTTGTTAAACAGTTTCCTCGTTAAAAATTGATATTCTCTTCAAGCTTCTCTTATTCTTTTGAAACAGGCTCGCCAGCGAAGGAATTTCGGACCCAGGGAATGGACGATCATTCCCCAGGGTCTACAGTCAGCAAGGTCACTGGAAATCCACCGCGAAAGCTTATTTTAGAGGTTTGGCTATAACTTATCTTGCTAAAAAGAATAAAGAAAAGAGACAAACACAGCTTAAGCTGAAAGAACAATTTAGTAATCTAGAAGTTAAACTACAAAATGATCCACAAAAGAAGAAGTTGAAGACACAAATGGAATTAATAAAACATAAATTAAATTTATTGGAGATGGAGATAAGGGCACAACAGATTAAACGATCTAAACAGAACTTTTTTGAAAATGCCAATAAACCAGGAAGATGGCTTGCATACAGATTGAAAAAAGAAAGAGAAAAAAGATTGATAAGTAAACTACAAGATTTAAAAGGTGAAATACATTGCCATAATGATGCATTGAAAAAAATTGCCAAGGCTTACTATGAGACACTTTACAAGGCGGAGGTGGTTTCTAAAGAATCAATAAAGGAGTATTTAAAAAAAGCGAATCTTCCAAAGATACCAGAGAATATGCAATATATGTTAAATGAGAAGATAACAATGATGGAAATTAGAGAAGCAATAAAAAGGCAAAAGAAGGATAAAACTCCGGGACCTGATGGTCTCCCAGCAGAATTTTATATAGCTTTACAAGATATAGTAAGCCCGATATTGAAAGATCTCTGTAATGAAACCTTTTTGGTGACAAAAATACCAAATTCCTGGACAGAAGCCAATATTTCTCTTATACCTAAAGGCAATACTGACCTCACACAAATTAAAAACTATAGACCAATATCATTATTAAATGTGGACTATAAAATATTCACAACAATAATAGCAGAAAGAATGAAGAAATTCTTGAATGAATTTATTCACTCAGACCAAAATGGCTTTTTGCCTAAAAGATAGATAAAGAATAACTTAAGGATTATTTTAAATGTGTTGGAATATTATGAAAAGCATCCAGGGAAACAGATGGCTCTTATATTCTTGGATGCACAAAAAGCTTTTGATAATCTCAATTGGCAATTTATGTTTCAACAGTTGAGGGAAATGGACTTTGGTGAAAATTTTATAAACGCAATCCAAGCAATTTATAATAAACAATCAGCAAGGATACTTTTAAATGGAGATTATACAGACAGTTTTGATATTAAAAAAGGCACAAGACAGAGATGCCCTCTGTCTCCTTTGTTATTCATTCTTACATTGGAAGTGCTGGCTAGGAATATTAGACAAGATTCGGAGATTAAAGGACTGGAGATAAAAGATCAGAAATATAAATTACAGGCTTTTGCAGATGATTTGGTTTTTATCTTAGAGGAGCCATTGGAAACAGCCACTAAACTTTTGCAGAAAATAGAGAAATTTGGAGAAGTGGCTGGGTTGAAAATAAATAGGGAAAAGACTAAAGTACTCACAAAAAATCTAACAGAGAAACAGAAACTTCAACTTGTTAAAAAGACAAATCTCCAGATAGCCAAAAAAGTGAAATATTTAGGTATCTATTTAACATCAAAATATATAACAGTAAAAGATTATTGAAACAAATAAAACTAGATTTGGAAAAGTGGAAAAACCTTCAACTATCATTGTTAGGAAGGATAGCAACTGTTAAGATGAACATTTTACCTAAGATACTTTTTTTTATTTCAGACGGTCCCCGTCAAATTAAACCAGAAATTTTTTGATGATTTAAATGCAACAATAATGAGATTTATATGGCAAGGAAAAAAAGCAAGAATTAAAATTAAATTACTACAAGAATCTAAAGACAGAGGGGGCTTTGGGCTCCCGGACTGGAGACTTTATTATCAAGCAGCTATTTTGCTTTGGCTTAAATAATGGATTACGCTGAGAAACAAACGGCTTCTTTATTTAGAGGAACATGATTTGCAACTGGGTATGCATGCATTTTTATGGTACGAGAAAAACAAAGTACATAAATATTTTCAAACTCATGCCATAAGGAATGTATTACTTTTAGAATGGGAGAGAATTAAACATAAAATTTATATGAAAATACCTGAGTGGCTTTCAACAATGGAAGCATTTGCTTATCCAAACTTAATTAACTATGACAAACTTGTTATGTATAAAGACATTTTAGATAAAGATGGAAAACTTAAAGACAGGCAAGTTCTTCAACAACATGGTATCGATTTAACATGGTGGTCTTACCTGCAAATTCAAACAAGATATGAGAAAGATGTAAAATTAATGGGATTCTACAAAGAACAGATTGGTAATCTATTTTATGAGAATTTTTGTCTACTTTTAGACTAGTTCTTTGAAATATTTAAAAACAATTCGACCTTCTTCTTGTTTATTTTCTTTGTTACTATCACACCCGTTCCTTAAAACCAATAAGATATCTGAATCTTCTAACCGTTTTTGAAACCCTAGCTTTATAATTTAAATGATTTCGTCGACGTATATTCCAAAACTTATATAAAATGTTTTATAGATGGCATATGACACCAGTTAGACTAGAGAAAAAATTTAAAAACGTATCAAATATTTGTTGGAAATGTAAACAAAAACCAGGCACTTATTATCATCTCTGGTGGATATGCCCTAACGCTAAGAAATTTTGGTTTAAGATTTATATGTGGTTAGAAAAGATGATTAAAATAAAGATAGAATTTAAACCAGAATTGTGTTTGCTAGGAATATTAGGATTTAATTATGGAAAAGAGAATGAGTACTTAATATTACATGTATTAACAGCTGCGAGAATAGCATTTGCTCAATTCTGGAAAAATGAAAATCTACCATCTGACCAGATTATAATAAGAAAAATACTCGAATGTGCAGAAATGGACAGATTAACTTTAGAAATGAAAGAGAAAGAAGACTCAATCTATTTTAAAACATGGGATAAATTTTACCAATGGTTAGCAATACGATAGAATGAGAAAAGGATATGAAATTTAATGGGATAATTGATATTTTGTATTTAAATTTCATGTTTATTCCTATGAATTTTTCTTCTTCTTTTATTTGTGATTTTAACAATAAGTAATTATAGCCAATAAGTAACATATTAATGTGTTAAAGTTATTACAATTAATTAGTAATATATTAGTAATATTATACTAAGTATTGCTATTTTATATTAATTACTATGATTGAATATGTATACCCGGACAGGTTTACTTGCTGAAGCATTAACTTATTGTGGGGGACAACCCCACTATTGTACCTATCCCTTCCCCTGGTCTAACCTTTTTTGTTTGTTACCCCTTGTCATACCCTTATTGACCCCACTTCCCCTTTACCCTTATAAAATTTAATAAAATATTTATATAAAAAAGAATGTTATTTTAAAAAAACCCTAACCCTATAAAAATTATATATGTGTGAAGATCTTTTTGGATCCTGAGCTTATCTTCTGGGGTGTTGACTATTCCTGTCAGTTTGGTGTCATCTGCAAATTTGATGAGTTCCCCTTCTATTCCCTCATCTAAATCATTAATGAAGATATTGAAGAGTACTGGGCCTAAGACACAGCCTTGTGGTAGATGTAGTACAATTGAGGACTACTCATTGAGTATGGTTTGTCAACGAGCTACAAATCCATCTGGTGGTGATGTTTTTCTAGCTTACCAAACAGTAGATTGTGGTCTACTTTGTCGAATGCCTTACTGAAATCTAAGTATACCATGTCCACAGCGTTTCGCTGGTCTACTAATTTGCTCACTTTATCAAAGATTGAAATAAGATTGGTTTGGCATGATCTATTTTTAACAAACCCATGCTGGCTACCAGTTATAACTTTGTTTGCTTCTAGTTTTTTGCAGATCTGTTTTTTGATTATCTTTTCCTGGATCTTCCCAGGAATTGAAGTTAGACTGATTGATCTGTAGTTTCCTGGGTCTGTTTTTTTTTCCTTTCTTGAAAATGGAAACACATCAGCCCTTTTCCAATCCTCAGGTACTTCCCCTGTGCTCCAAGATTTTTGAAAGATATGGTGCAATGGTTCTGTGATAATATGTGCCAGCTCCTTCAGAACTCTGGGATGTAATCTGTTGGGTCCTGGTAATTTATATTCATCAAGGTTGGATAGGTGTTCTCTTACCATTTTCTTGCTTATTTTAATTTTTGTTTCTTGTTTGTCTTTTGCAGTAATTTTTTGGGTATGTTGGGCTATAATTTCTTTTTGTGTGAAGATTGATGCAAAGAATGAGTTAAGCAGCTCTGTTTTCTCCCTATTGCTTGTTACTTCCTTGCCATCTTCTCTCTTTAGTGGACCTACATATTCTTGACTTTTTGTTGTTATTAATATGTTGAAAGAAACTTTTTTTATTATACTTATTTCTGTTGCAAGTCTTTGTTCATTCTGAGCCTTTCCTTTCCTTGCTTCATCTTTGCATGTTCTGGCTGTCTGCTGATAATCTGCCTTAGTTATGTGTCCCTCTTTCCATTTTTTGTATTTGTCCTTTTTGTCTTTCAGTTTGTCTGAGAGATCTTTGTGCAGCCATGTGCTTTCTTCTTTACTTTCTTGTTTTTCTTTTTCAGTGGTATTGTGCTGGACTGGGCTTTTATGATACCATTTTTCAGCATTTCCCACGCTTCTTGGGTTGTTTTCTCTTTTAGGATTTTCATCCATGGAATCTTTCCTAGGTTCTCTCTGAATTTGTTAAAATCAGCTCTTTTGAAGTTTAAGACACTGGTTGAATTATTTTCTATTGCTTGTGTTTGCATTATATTGAATTTCAGTATGACATGGTCACTTTCCCCCAAGGTTCTGGCAACTTCAACTGCCTCTATCATTTCTTCTCTGTTAGTGAGAATTAGATCTAGTATAGCTTTACTTCTAGTTCCCTTCTCTACCTTTTGGGTGACAAAGTTGTTGGCTAGGTTGGTTAGGAATCTGTTTGATCCACTCAATGCAGAGTTTGTCTCCCAGCTGCTATCTGAGTAGTTGAAGTCTCCCATTGCTACTTTGGTATGCTTCCTACATACATTTGTTAACTGGTCCATCTATTTCTTCTGGTTGCTTGGGTGGCCTATAGTATACCCCTATGGCAATTTCACATTTTCTCCCTTTTATATTGACCCATATACATTCTGGAGGGCTTTTATCTTTGATCATGTGCATTTCTGTAGATATGTAGTATTTTTCTCCTCCTGTTTTGTAGTTCTGTTTCTTTTGAACAATTTGTATCCATCCATCAGTCCATTCCAGTCATGGGTTTCATCCCACCAGGTTTATGTAATGCCAACTATGTCATACCCACCCTAGTGTACTATTGCTTCTAGTTCAGCCTGTTTGTTCCCCAAGCTTTGAGCATTGGTATATAAACATTTAAGACTTTTACGCCTGTCAGTGGGTGTGTTTCCTGGATCTCCTGATTGTTGTTTAATTTTTTCTTTTTTCTCATCACCCCTACCTCTTTATTTGATTTGTTTTCTTGGGATTTATGATTGGTTTTGTGTTCTAGAGCAGGGCTTTTCAACCTTTTCACCGATTGTACCACTTTTAGGATATGCAATATTTGTGTACCACCAATCACCTAGCGACGTGTCAAAAACCTGATGACCAAAAAAAAGGAAAAAAGTGATAAACTACAAGTAGTCGTCCACTTACAACAGTTTGCTTAGTGACTGTTTGAAGTTATGACAGCACTGAAAAAAGTGACTTATGACCATTTTTCACACTTATGACCATTGCAGTATTCCCAGGGTCATATGATTTACATTTGCATGCTTGGCAACTGATTCATATTTATGATGGTCACAGTGTCCTAGGGTCATGTGATCCCCTTTTACAACCTTTTGACAAGCAAAGTCAATGGGGAAACCAGATTCACTTAGCAACTGTGCGGTGCAGGGCGGTGCAGAGTTAAGGAGACAGGCTCTGTCACCTAACTCTGATCTTTCCATGTTTGGAGACCCTTTGGGGGCGCGGGGAAGTCTGGAGGACAACGCGTGAGAAAGGGGGATGCCGGAGGAACAACGAGGCGAAAGGCAATCGCCCGTTAGGACGAAGGAAACCTCCTAATTTCAACGTGGAATCTTCTGCCAGCAGCTGATGGTGGATCTGAGGCCCTGATAAAGCCACAGATGATGTGGAAGCAAGAATTCTAACAGATGGTGCCAAGTAGTAAGCTGTAATAGCCTATATTATTCCTAATACTAAAGAATATGAGGAGCATCTAATAAGATTTAAGTGTCTATTAGGACGGGCGCTGAGAGGAAGCACAATCGGAGAGGGAACCCTCAACGCAAGCGGCGACCCAGCGGAGGAGCTGTGAGTTGACAGATCTAAAGAACCGAGAGATTAAATAACAGAAGGTAGACACAAAGAAAGACAGTGTATTAAATCTGTGAGCGCAGAAGACGGAGAGGTTTGGGGAAGAAACTGGGAGCGGAGAGATCGTGATAAAGTTGAAACCGGTAGAGCTTGTGGATTGAGAGACCTGGATAGAAAAGACTGTGAGTTGAAAGAGTTGAAAGAAAATGGCGATCTAGAAGAACGCAGCAGCGATTAAAAGTGGTTGGAGAAAAACTAGAGACAAACCTGAGGGCTGCAAAGATCGGGAAACTCAAGTAAAGTGCTCCCAGCCACGAAAAAGCGT
>NW_015386338.1:1379400-1385738 GCF_001527695.2 Protobothrops mucrosquamatus
AAAAACAAAAAAAAAACCAACTGCAGTGATTCACTTAACAAATGTGGCAAGAAAAGTCGTAAAATGGGGCAAAACTCATTTAACAAATTTCTTACCCCTTCTCCTTTTATATCCTGTCCTCTCTCCCCCCTTCTTTTATATCCTGTCCATTCCCCCCTCCTCCTTTTATATCAGGGGTATCAAACTTGATTTCATTGAGGGCCACATCAGCATTGTGGTTACTGGGGGGGAGTGGGCTGTGTGGCCAGGTCTATGTTGCTCAGGTCAGGGGGCACCTGTGTGGGGATCCAGGGGTCTCCAGTGGAGGGGGTTAGAGTTAGGCTCCTTCCCTCCCTCCTTCTCATTCCCATCTCCTTCTTTCTCTTCTCTTCTCCCTTTCTCCTCATGGCTTCTCTCACAAAAAGCCTTTTCTCTCTTTCTCACGCACACATCTCTCCAAAATCCTCCCCATTCACACACACATGTTCCTCCAAATCCTTCCCATTCTCACACACACATCTCTCCAAAATCCTCCCCATTCACACACACACATTCCTCCAAATCCTTCCCATTCTTATGCACACGTCCCAACAAAATCCTTCCCATTCTCACACGTTCCTCCAAATCCTTCCCATTCTCATGCACACATCCCTCCAAAATCTTTCCCATTGTCACACACACACACACACACACACACACACGTTCCTCCAAAATCCTCCCCATTCTCACATACACGTCCCTCCAAAATCCTTTACTCTCTCTCTCTCACCGCTTCTCTGACAAAAGCCTTTTCTCTTCTGCCTCTTTCACTGGAATCTTTTTTTCTCTCCCTCTCTCACCAAAACTGTCTCCTTTTATAGCCTCTCCTGTCTCTGCCCCCCCTCCTTTCTCTTCCAGGTGTGCCAGAAGTGCCGATCCTTGTCTCACCCCAGCAGCCCTGCAGCTCCCAAGGACTCTGTCATGGCAAGTCCTGTGCTGCACTGCTTTGGCTCGTTCCCTCCTCCCACTACACTTGGCTGGGCAGGGCAGGGCCACATACCACATGACAGGTGCCAATGTACCACTGGTTTAAAAGCCCTGTTCTAAAGATTCTAAAGATTGGTTACCCTTCCCTCTCAATTTTAGTTTAAAGACTTTCTAATGAGTTGGGCCGGTCTTTTTCTGAGTACATTTTTCCCTGTTTTCATGAGGTGCAGCCCATCCTTTGCCAATAGTCCTTCATGTAGGAAATGCAGTCCATGGTCCAGGAAACCAAAGTTTTCTTGGTAACACCAACCCTTTAACCAGTGGTTTATTTCTAGAATTCTTTTTCCCCTCAATGGGTGTTGGCCTTTTGTTGGGAGTACTGATGAGAACATTAACTTTATTGCCTAGTTGTTTATAGTCTCTCGATACTGTGCTCAGGTTCTTTGTTGTGTCATTCGTCCCAATGTGAAGGAGAGGGTAGTAATCTGTGGGCCTAATTATTTCGGTTAGGTTCTCAGCCACGTCTTTGATTTTTGCTCCAGGGAAACAACATACCTCCCTGGATTGTATGTCCGGTCTGCAGATGGCTTATTCTGTTCCTTTTAGAGTAGAATCTCCTATCACCAACACTCGCCTTCTTTTTTTGGGGGGGGGGGCTGCAGTCTGGGGTGCTTTTCTGTTTATGTCAGGTGTGTTTGTTGATGTGACTTTTTTAGGGATATTTGAAGTTGTTTCTTTGCTAGGTGTATGCATGTTTTCTTTGAGGGGGAGGTTGTGGGTCTGTATATTTCCATCTAGGGGAGAAACTGATTGCTCAATTTTAATGGGGCTGCTTCTGCTTGGGTTAGATTGGGCAGTAGGAGTTTGTTAGATGTATGCTACTTCTTCCTTTGATTGTTGTGTTTCCTTCTATGTGTGACATACTTCCATTTGTCTTCCTCCAAGGGTTTATCAGTAGGGTTAAATCCTCTGGGAGTTATTTGTCCATTGTTTGGTTCAGTTTGGCTATAGCTTTCTTCTGTAGGTTGGAGTTTGGCTAGAGTTGCCTACTTTTTCCTCTAGTAGTTCACATAGTTTACATTTAATGCATGTATAATTTTGGTGTTCTTTGGGCATAAGCACATACATTGAACATGTATTGCATACCACAATGTTATCCATCATCTGTTGCATGAGTTTGTTGTTTGAAAATCCTTCTTTTATGGTTGGTGGATGTGCTTTACTGTTAGCCATGTTTCTACCTTTTCTGTTCTAGGTAATTATGCCTATTTATTTTTCTATCCTATGTTTTGCAGATCACAATAGCATCAGTTTCTTTTTCCAAGAGTCTCCTGTGTGGTTGTTGTTTGCAGTCCCCAGTCTACTGGTGTGCTGCCATTCACAGTTTCCAGTCTACTGGTGTGCTGCCATTCACAGTCCCTGGCCCACTGGTCTGCTGCCATTTACAGTCCCCGGTCCACTGGTCTGCTGCTGTTCACAGTCCCCGGTTTACTGGTCTGTTGCCATTCGCAGTCCCCAATCTGCTGCTGTTTGCAGTCCCCGGTTTACTGCCATTCATAGTCCCCAGTCTACTGCCATTCACAGTCCCCAGTCTACTGCCGTTCGCAGTCCCAGTCTACTGTTGTTTGCGGTCCCTTGTCTACTGTCATTTGCAGTCCCCAGTCTACTGCAGTGTTCCACCATCCCCACCAACAGCTCCACAGTCACATGGCTCCTGTTTGTGGTCCATCGCACCAGTGTTCTGCTTCCTTCAGCAAACAGGGCTGCCTGGATGGTCCACAGTAAGCTCTCCTCTTCTCTCTCTGGCTAGCTCTGCTCCCTGTTCCACTATCTCACTGGCTTGCCTCTTTCTCATCTCTGCCAGTCATTGCGCTGCCCTCAGCCAGCTCTCCTCTCTGCCCCACAGCTGATTTTCCTCTCCACTCCACAGATCTTTCTTCTCCTTTTCTCTTTTCCAGTCTTTTTTATTTTTCTGACTTATTTTTCCCTTTCCACCTCTCCTCCTACCATTTTGTCTTAGTTTAAGATAACTTAGTTTAGTAGCAACTTCTCTCCCCATGATGTAATCATGCTTCCTCTTTGGCTGCCATCTTGAAAAAAAATCTTTTACATGTGCGTTTTTATGCTAATTTGTGAACAGAAGAGGGAGGTTGGGAATGTATAAAAATCAGTGATGAAAATAGGAAAAGGGTCATGTCTATCAAACTGTGTCCACTTTTGTCCAAGGATAGAACATAGCAAAGAGATGTAGAAGAGCAATGTTATTAGAAGAAAATGGCAAGTGGGAGGAATGGGATATTACCATGTGTTGGATCTGCTTCTTACTTTAAGAAGTTCAGGACAATTATGTTAGGGATTACTCTATTTTATATTTATCAAAGTATTGTAAACCAGAATAGGAGGCAGGTGTGGATAGATCATAACTGTGCAATCAGAGTCTAGGTCCTGGTTGAGATGGGGCATGATCCAAGAGCATAGAGTGACTTTCATAATTCAGGAGGAACTGGAACCTAATTTTTCTACCACTAATTCTCAGTTTTATTTTCTACACCACTCTCATTATGAAAACTTTAAGACAAAAGAATGCTGTTTGTCTAATACTGTGCAGGGTAGAATTAACCCCCCACCGAAACTATGAGGATTTCTATAACATTACAATATTTATGAGAGCTAGTTTGGTGTAGTGATTAAGGTATTAGGCTAGAAACCAGGTGACTCTGAGTTCTAGACCTGCCTTAGGCACAAAGCAGGCTGGCCAATCATTTTCTTTCAGAAAAGAAACAGTGGCAAACTGCTTTTGAAAAGAAACTTGCCAAGAAAACTGAAGGGACTTCAAGTGGCCAGGCAGTCCCCAAGAATCAATTGAGTTGAAGAAAAAAAACTATTTACAATATAAAGTGAAACTATCTCTCTAAGAAATAATTTAAATACCTTAAAATTCAATAATTTTCTTATCCTGTTCTGGATTTACTCTTCTGGCATAATTTATTACTACATGTTGATTGCTTTATTATGAGAAAGATAAATATTGAGAATTAGAGTTTAGAGAGTTGTCAACAGTTTGTGTTCAACTGCTTGAATGGAAGCCAAAACTCTTTGTCAATACTTTGGGAGAGAAAATGATCAAAACATAAACAGGATGTGTTGAAACAGCCAACAATGGAGATAGAATTAAAAAGAATTTCCTATTTACTGCCCTTCTGATGACCAAATTCTCCTATTAGAATAAGTTACGAAGCCCAGCAGCTGTGTTTCTTTGCCAGTAAGGATGCATTTTTGAATTTTCAGGATATTGCTGAAATATCCCCATCAGGGAAACTTGATCTATAAATACCGTACAATGTTACAAATCTGAAAGGTCACTGACGACAGTCTAGAAATATGCATGCCAAAGGCCTGTTGCTGATATCTGATTAAAGTGACCATTAAATAGGCTTCCAGCCAGCATATGTTCCCTATCAGCTCAGTCATTTTATGGATGGACTTCATTCTGCAAATTTACTTCCCACAGCCACTGAAGCAAACTAACATCAAGCAATAATCCCAGGTACTTCGGGCAAATCATTCACACATAATAGAAGTCCAGGAATAATGTAACAGATGAATTCAAAGCCCAAGTCAAAGCCTTTATGGCTGGTTATTTGAAGAATCAATTGTTCAGCCCTGGAAAAGTAGCTGGTTGGCCCCTTTTTTGAGAGGGGTGATGAAGTTGCCCCTCTGAAATGACTTTCCATAGGAGATTTTTTTTGTCTCCAACATTGTCTGTGTCATAGTTCCAATAGATGAGACCAATAGAAATAACAACTCTGAGGCAATTGCTTTCCTCAAAAAACACTTTTAATGGCTACATAATATCAGCATGAACAAAAGTGAAACCAAGACTGAAAGTTACCCCCCCTAAAAGGTTACAAAATAAAAGTTGAATTACCCACCCCTTAGTGCAGGGGTGTCAAACTCGCAACGTCATGTGATGTGTCACGACGTATCATGACTTTTTCCCCATTGCCTGCAATGGGGTAGGTGCGGTTTTGGTGTGATGCATCCGGCCCATGGGCCGGCAGTTTGACACCCCTGCCTTAATGTGTCATAAATCATAATCCCCAATTAACACCTTTGGTGGGCTTCCTAACGGTAGCTCCAGCCTGCCAAACATTAAGGCTGCTTGACCTTGGTTCCCACAAGAATGTTATTGTTTTGACTAAACTATAAGAATGCATCTCCCCTCTCCCATTGCTGTGGCAACAGAAAAATGAAGAAACATGGCTGATTTCAGAATGTTTGAAGGTTTGACAGTCAAATCCCCTAAAGAAGAGAGAAATCCTATGAATGGAAAAGAATTTAGAGTCAGAAATCATCCCCTAGGTTTATTTGGATGCTTATCATAAAATTTACGTATTAATCTATCAGCTTTTACATCAGCACTTTTCACCCAGTCTCTTAATGATTGGGTTATCAGGTTCAGTTGATTTTGTGTGTGATGGGCCCCCTGTTCTTACTTGAGAAACCAACTCTGATTTCAGAATAACAGAGTTCACAATCTCTTCTCAGCGGCTTTTGTGTTGGGGCAGTCTGGATAGGGTGTCAATTAGGAAATGTTTTCCTCCCGGGATGTATTTTAATGTAAAGTTGAAATGGTTAAAATACTGTGCCCATCGGACTTGCTTAGGGGATAATTTGCAAGGGGTTTTTAGTGCCTCTAGATTTTTGTGATCAGTCCATACTTCAAAAGGCAAGTTACTCCCTTCAAGAAAGTGACGCCATCTCGGAGCAGAGGCCTCTTTCTCCCAGACTGCCCACCTTCGTTCAGTGTCTGTTAACTTTTTGGACGTGTAAGCGCAGGGCTGTAAATTTCCACTGTCATTCTTTTGCAAAAGAGCAGCCCCCACAGCTACATCACTGGTGTTGGCTTGAATGGTAAATTGCTTTTCCATGTCAGGATGTTTGAGAATGGGCTCGGCTGCAAACAGTCTTTTTAAATTCTCAAAAGCAGTTTGGCGTTCAATGGACCATGGGAGTGATTGGCAGGGTCGCGGCTTCCTATCCATTTTCTCTGTTTTTAATAGCTCGGTCAGTGGCAAGGCAATTTCAGCAAAGGAGGGGATGAATTGCTGGTAGAAATTAATGAACCCCAAAAACCTCTGGAGCTGCTTTCGAGTTCATGGGGTTGCCACTCCAGTACTGCTCTCACTTTTGCTGGGTCCATTTCAACGCCTTCACTGGAAATCCTATATCCTAAGTAATCCAGGTGTGTTTAATGGAACTTGCATTTTGAGATTTTGGTGTAAAGTTCGGCATTTACCGTATATACTCGAGTATAAGTCGACCCGAGTATAAGCCGAGGGACCGATTTTCCCACAGAGAACTGGGAAAAATTGGTGACCCGCGCATAAGCC
>NW_015386338.1:1385779-1393563 GCF_001527695.2 Protobothrops mucrosquamatus
CCCCCGCCGCCGCCGCCGCCGCTGACTCGAGTATAAGCCGAGGGGGGCATTTTTCAGCCCCAAAAATGGGCTGAAAAACTCGGCTTATACTCGAGTATATACGGTAATAGCTTTTTTAGCACTTCACACACTAATTTAACATGCCCATCCATGGTCTCAGTATAGATGAGGATGTCGTCAGGTAAACTAAAACTCCCTTATATAGGTGATTATGCAGTACTTGATTTATCAATTGCATGAATACAGCAGGAGCCCCCTGTAGACCGAAAGGCATGACATTGAATTAGAAACTTCCCAAGGGGCTGTTAAAAGCAGTTTTCCATTCATCTCCTTCCTTGATTCTTACTCAGTAATATGCTTTTCTTAGGTCTAATTTGGTAAAAACTTTTCCTTTTGCCAAATGGGCTAACATGTCCTTCATCAAGGGAAGGGGGTACATATTCTCCACGCTAACATAATTTAACACTTTATAATCCATGCACAACCTCATCGACCCATCTTTCTTTTCCTTAAACAGCACTGGGGCGGCTACTCGAGATTTTGCTGGTTGGATAAATCCCCTGGCTAAATTCTTATCAATGTATGATCTCAGCTGTTTCAGTTCGTGAGAGGCCATTGAATACATTTTTGGTTTGGGTAATTTTTGCTCCTGGTAAAATCTCAATAGCACAGTCCATAGTTTGGCAGGATGGCAGGACGTCACATTCTGCCTCACTAACGCTTCTGCTAAGTCTCTATATTCACTTGGGATGATAGGTTCTCCCGGCGGGGAACTAACAGCAGACGTCAAGGTTTCCAGGTGCTGCACCAGTCTCTCAACTGGGCTACTGACTGGGGTTGGAGGTGTCGGTCCAGTTGCTAATCTTAAAGTCCTAACTCTGTTCTCCCACCAAATCATGGGGTGCCATTTATCAAGCCAGGCCAATCCCAGAATCACTGCTTCAGTCATTTTTGGGATTACCACAAAGCGGATTAACTCCCAATGCTCCTCTATTTCTAGACCTACTAGTTCAGTTAGGTGGGTAGCCGGGGCACCTCCTATGAGAGATCCATCGGCCTGCTCAAACCTCATGGGTAGAGGTAGCAATTTTGTCCTAATGCGCAGTTTTAGTACGGTGGGGAGGTTGATTAAGCATCGGGTGCAACCCGAATCAACTAAAATATTCAAGTCCAGCTGAGTCTCGGATTTTGGCACTACTATTTTGGCAGAAAGGGCAAAAGGTGGGACAGGCTGACCCACCATCAGGTCATCATCCCTTCCGTCATCGCTGTCATAGGGATTTGGTGTGGGCAGGCTTTCATCTGACTCCTTTTGTTTCTCCTGGGGAGGAGAGGTGACTTGTACAACTTGCTCCTGGCTGGCCCAATTTGACTTCTCTCATGTCGGCCGGGGCTGTCTCTTTCGCTTTGCTGAAGCTGCAGTCACACTTTTCAGCAGGGGGAAAGGGACCAGGCACTCTGCAGCTCAATGTCCAGGTTGCCCACACCTGAAACACTTGATCTGGGGTCCAGCAGAGACTTGAATAAGTCCACGCATTGTGGCAGGTGGAGGTCGCTGTAAGGGTTGACGCTTCACAGGATCTCGCTTTGATAGAGGTCCCAAACCAGCAGGCTTGTGTTACTGTGTCAACTCAATATCCATGTTTGTAGCTAAGCGGTACCAATCATGGAATTGATTAGGGTTACCTCTGCAGATGCATGTCTGGAATAAGTTGCAATCCAACCCAGCTTTGAAATAGTGGATTAATGACCACTCGGACCATTGCCTGATTCTTCCTGCCAACCTTCGAAACTCTCTTATGTAGTCTCTTGTTGGCCGACCCCTCTGCTTCACATTGTGGAGGTCTTTTTCTGCTTGTACCGCTTGGAATTCATCTTTGAATCTGGCCCTCAATCTATGCATGAACAGATCGAAGTCCCATAACTCAGGTGCCTGCTCTTCACATAGACCAGCCACCCACTCCGCAGCCTCCCTCTATAGATTGGCAGCCTCGGCATCAATCATCTCAGATTCATCCAAATATGCCCGTTCATAACAATTAACATGAGACTACACTTGGTTCAGAAAAATAGTCACCTTTTCGGGGTCTCCATCAAAATTGGGCTTAAGGGGAGGTGGGTCTGCTGGTTCCAAAAGGCCTGCAGTAAGTCAGGGAACTGTGGTTTGGCCTGTTGCAATCCCCCTCATCGGAAAACCCTTGGTGGAGGTCTTGGGCTGGCAGGACGCTGACGGCGGTCAGGGCTGGCACGACATCGATAGGGGTCAAGTTCCCCTAGGTGCTGCTGGTGATCTGGGCTGGCAGGATGCCAACAGCGATCGTGGCTAGGAGAGCAACAGCGCCAATCTAGGCTAATGGGATGCCTCCATCACTCAGGGCTGGCAGGGCACTTGTAATATTCCAGACTAACCTGTCATTGGGGTTGATCCGGGCTGGCTTGGCATTGGTAGCAATCAGGGCTCCGCCAATGCACTGGACTCAACGTCAGGTAGGGCTTTGGCAATGGAGAGGCTGCCCGCTCGATCACCACAGGGCTAGGACTCTGTCAAGGTGGCGGAGGTGTATGCGACCACTTTTCCTCTCACCCACCTGAAAATACCTGGCAGATGGCCTGTCCTCCTTTGCCCATCTCCAGCCGATCAAACTTCTCCCTCAGGCATTCCACTGAGTAGCTGTGGATGGCCATCAAATACTTCCACCAACCGGATTCGTCCCAGGCTACTGGCCACTTTTCTTTCATCGTTACAAGTGAAGGGAGACCCTACAATGAAATCAGTGGGAACTTGACCTCTGCAGCCTTCAGTGTACTCTTAAGTGGCAGGGCAGCATTGGACCACCAGGTCCCCCTGAGGATGATTGCTTTCTCCTTTTGAGTTAGCTTCTTCACCGGGACCTCATGGACCTTTGGTCTTACTCCAGTAGATAGGACCATGCTCTCCACGAAAGTAGCAGCCTGCGTTGCATCCTCTGCAGCTGCTCCAAGGCTTGAGATTGATTCCCATTTCTTTTCCATCTCTGCGTCTTACCTAAGTCTTTATCATCCTCCCAAGGTGACCGGGACTCAGGATCCTGTGGATAAATGAAATTTGGTTTAATGTCATGGTTCCGATAGACAAGACCAATAGAAATAAGAACTCTGAGGCAATTACTTTCCTGAAAGAACACTTTTTTAAAAATAATATTTTATTAGTTTTCTAATTTTATATTTAGGCATTTAAAAAGCAATGTGGTGGCTGGGTTAATCAATAGTTCAATAACATACAACAATCTTTAGTACAAATTTCAAGTTATAACATCAAATATTTCCTCTCTTTTTCCCTTAATATCTACTATCTCTTATTTAAGCTAATACAGTTCTTATTATATCAACTAAGTAAAACATCATTATTACATTTATCAATAATTTTTAGCTTATACATATCTTAATTACTGTTACATTCTATCTTTATAGATAATCAATGTCCTGTTATTGGTTTTTTCCCAATTTTTAGTTTTCCATCAATATTCAAATTTAACATTTGATATTGATAGTTTCCAGGCTTTAGGTAACCAAAATTTCCCTTATCTCAATTCATAACAGAATCTAATATTCAAAATACACATCTTATCTATTTGAGTATAGTCTTGTTCTATTTTCTAAAAGTTATCTATTTCCCACCATATTAAATCATCTAATTAATAATCAATAAATCAAAACCATATATATTGTCTGGGTTAATCAATAAATCAAATATATTCATATTTTTTTCTTTTGGGTCTAATTTTTAAATATTAAACAAATAGAATCCTTATTTTCAACTAATTTCCAAATATTTTAAATTTAATGACCAAAATTCTCCCTTTAACCCTCTAATTAGTAATATGAAATCCCCTCTAATAAATCAAAACCCCAATTTTCTTCAGCCTTATTCTGGCTTTCTTCCTTTGCCAACTAGCCTTCCATATCAATGCTTTCAAATCATCAAATAGATCTCCCTCTATTATTATATGTATTGTTTGAAATAAGAGAGACCATTTAGTTGCCATTTTTTTGGGAAGGGTTAGCCCATTTGTATTCATTAGATCATCTCCCTATTATTCCAATTCCCCATGATTGTCCTTATACATTTATCTTCCATTCAATCTGTTCTTCTTTCTCCTCAAATTTCTTCTGATTTATATAGAAAGTCTTTTCCATTTTCAGTATTGTCACTCCCTTTTCTGGATTTTCCATTAACTGTATTTGTTGGTCAGTTGAGTCCTCTGTCTTAGTATTTGATTGTTCCACTTCTGTTATCTTCTGCGTTTAGTTCTTTGGTTGTAGTCAAAATTTGGGTTTGTATATCTAAGCTGGCATCTTGTTATTTTATGTTGCATCTTATTTTGTCACAAGCTGAAAGAATGGTTTCATGTATTGCTTTCAACATGGAAAGGATTTTTATCCATATTCTCTTAATAGTGTGTCAAGTTGAGGACTTTAAAATTAGATGTTAAAAATAATTTTATAACTAAGTATGGGACCTCTCTTTCAAGTATTATAGGTGGTCTTTATAGTAGAAGTCATTTGTCAAGTAAGATTTTATAGTCCAAGGTAATTTATCATCTCATGTAACAACCAATGTTCCTCAGATAAAGAAATAGGAAAGCAATTCCCCTCATATAGCTCTGAAAGTCAGTAAAGGTTTACATTCATAATTCAAGCAGGCCAGTTATGCCACCCAGAAATTCTTTTTACAGCTGAGTTTCTCACAGGTATTTATCAAGGTTGAAAGAGTTTTATCTGAAGTCTGGGCTTCAAGCCAAGACTCTTTTAGGCAATAACAAGTTGTAATACCAAACTTCACCATAAGATGTCACCGATGTCGTTTAAAGTTTTTTAAGTCCAAAATTTTTATAATCATTTTTCCAATTTTATTTCTTTTTTGTAGATAAAAAAAGTCTCCAATAAAAATAAGAAAACTTTTGGTCTCCAAGTTTCAGAAACATATAAATCCAATTAGATTAAAATTGTTCTTTTAGTGCTTTAACTCCCAGTCAGTCACCGCTGTTCTTAGAGGGTGGGGTATAATAATAATGATAATGATAATGATGATGATGATAATAATAATAATAATAATAATAATAATAGTAATAAATAATAATAATAATAATAATAATAATAATAATAATAATAATAATAATAATAATAATAATAATAATAATAATAATGGTGGAAGGGACCTTGGAGGTCATCTAGTCCAGCCCCCTGCTCAGGTAGGAAACCCTATACCATTTCAGACAAATGGCTGTCCAGTCTCTTCTTAAAAACTTCCAGGGTTGGAGCATTCACCGCTTCTGGAGGCAGGTTGTTCCACTGGTTAATTGTTCTGTCAGGAAGTTTCTCCTTAGTGCTAGGTTGCTTCTCTCTTTGGTTAGTTTCCATCTATTGCTTCTTGTCCTGCCTTCAGGTGCTTTGGAGAATAGCTTGACTCCCTCTTCTTTGTGGCAGCCTCTGAGATTTTGGAACAGTGCTATCATGTCCCCCCTCATCCTTCTCTTCATTAAACTAGACATACCCAATTCCAGCAACCATTCCTTATACGTTTTAGCCTCCAGACCTCTAATCATTTTTGTTGCTCATCTCTGTACTCTTTCTAGAGTCTCAACATCTTTTTTACATCCTGGTGACCAAAACTGGATGCAGTATTCCAAGTGTGGCCGTACCAAGGCATTGTAAAGTGGTATTAATACTCCACGTGATATTGATTCTATCCCTCTGTTAATGCAGCCTAACACTGTGTTGGCTTTTTTGGCAGCTGCAGCACACTGCTGGCTCATATCTAAGTGATTGTCCACTAGGACTCTGAGATCCCTCTCACAGTTACTACTATTGAGCAAGGTACCACCTATACTATACCTGTACATTTGGTTTTTCTTGCCTAATTGTAGAACTTTACTGTTTTCACCATTGAATTTCATTTTGTTAAATAGCGCCCAGTGTTCCAGTTTGTTCAGATCCTCCTGTATCTTAAGCCTATCTTCTGGCGTGTTGGCTATTCCTGCCAGCTTGGTGTCGTCTGCAAATTTGATGAGTTCCCCGTCTATCTCCTTGTCCAAATCGTTGATGAAGATGTTGAAGAGCACTGGGCCTAGAACAGAGCCCTTGGGCACCCCACTACACACTTCCCTCCACATAGATGCAGTTCCATTGAGGACCACATGCTGAGTACGGCCGGTCAGCCAGCTACGAATCCTTCTGGTGATGATGCTGTCTAACCACATTTTCCTATCTTATCAAGTAGTAGGTTGTGATCTACTTTATCAAATGCTTTACTGAAGTCCAAGTAAATTATATCCACAGCATTTCTCTGGTCCATTAATTTTGTCACTTGGCCAAAGAATGCAATAAGATTTGTCTGGCATGATCTGTTTTTGACAAACCCATGTTGGCTTTTAGTAATGACTTTGTTTGCCTCTAGGTGTTCGCTGATTCGTTGTTTGATTATCTTTTCCAGAATCTTCCTAGGTATTGAGGTCAGGCTGATAGGTTTGTAGTTTCCTGGATCTATTTTTTCCCTTTTTTGAAGATGGGAACTACATCAGCTATTTTCCAGTCCTCTGGTAGTTCCCAGTGCTCCAGGCTCTTTGAAAAATATAGTTCAGTGGTTCTGAGATCACATCTGCCAGTTCCTTGAGAACTTTAGAGTATAATCCATCTGGTCCTGGTGATTTGAACTTGTCTAGGCTGGATAGGTACTCACTTACCATTTTCTTGCCTATCTTAACTTGCGTTTCTAATCTATTTTTTATGTTACTGTTTTTGATAGGTTGGACTGTTTTTTCCCTTTGTGTAAAGACAGATGAAAAAAATGAGTTAAATAGTTCTGCTTTCTCCCTGTTGCTTGTCACCTTCTTGCCACTTTCCCCCACTAATGGCCCAATCATTTCCTTAACTTTTTTCTTGTTTTTTACATGTTGAAAGAAGCTTTTTTTGTTATTTTTGACTTGTGTCCCTGAAAGCTCCTTCCCTGCATTCATTGGGGCAACAATCAACTGTTTGGCCTACAGCACAGCCTGATGCATGAAAAGCCCAGCTTTTCAACAATTAAAATTGTTCTTTTAGTGCTTTAACTCCTCCACCGCTGTTCTTAGAGGGTGGGATATAATAATAATAATAATAATAATAATAATAATAATAATAATAATAATAATAATAATAATAATAATAATAATAATAATAATAATAATAATAATAAAGTTGGAAGGGAACTTGGAGGTCATCTAGTCCAGCCCCCTGCTCAGGCAGGAAACCCTATAACATTTCAGACAAATGGCTGTCCAAGCTCTTCTTAAAAACTTCCAGAGTTGGAGCATTCACCGCTTCTTGAGCCACTAGTTAATTGTTCTAACTATCAGGAAGTTTCTCCTTAGTTCTAGGTTGCTTCTCTCCTTGATTAGTTTCCATCCATTGCTTCTTGTCCTGCCTTCAGGCGCTTGATTAGCTTGACTCCCTCTTCTTTGTGGCAGCCCCTGAGATATTGGAATTCCCTTCCCTCTCTCCTCACAGGGGAAAAAGATATTTTGGGCAGCTTTTACAGGAAAAGAAAATACTAAAGATCTTAAAGAGGTTCTGGCTGTGACGTCATCGTGGAGCGGGTGAAGGAATAGATCTCTGTTCCTAAATCCCGGGAAATCTTCGCTAAGAGCCCAGAAAGGGCTTTGCCGATCCCGGAGAGATTGGTAAACTAAAGAGGAAGCTTCAGAGAAGCCGGGTGGAACGCAAACACCCGAGCAAACCGGAGCTGCACTCTTAAAATTGGCGGAGAA
>NW_015386338.1:1396326-1417522 GCF_001527695.2 Protobothrops mucrosquamatus
AAATGTAAATAATAGAAGAATACTGTCACGAAGTTGATGTTAAAATATATATTGTGTATATATGTGTATTATGTTTTGTTTTGTTTTGTTTGTCGGTTTAAATAATAAAAAATATTAAAAAAAAAAAAGATCTTAAAGAGAAGATCAGATCTCACCCAGTTTCATCCGTGTTGCTTTAGAAGTGCTTGATGGTAAGTTTGACTTCAGCTGTCTGCAGCTTAGTGACGAGCCATATTGCTATGGCTGGTCTTTCCTCTGCCGGTTTGAAGGGCTGCCCTGGATCGAGCGGAAGGGCTGCCGCCGCCCCCCGCAATCAAGCAGGGGGTCCCCTCCTTACTTTTCACCCCGACAGGGTGACTTTTGACCCTTTCCAGGGTCCCCCAGCAGAACAAAATTGAACGCAGAAGACGGAGCTCGCCTTCAAGCGGCTGTGGCAGCCACGATGACAAACCAGAAGTCTCCTCAAAGAAGAGGTCTGGTTATTCTTCAGATCATATAAATCTTTCGCCTTTTACTCAAAGAACATTTTTAATGGCTACATAATATCAGCACGAGCAAAGGTGAAACCAAGACTGAAAGTTACCCCCCAAACGGTTACAAAGTAAAAGTTGAATTCCCCACCCCTTAGTGTGTCATAAATCACAATCCTCAATTAACACCTTTGGCGGGCTTCCTAATGGTAGCTCCAGCCCGCCAAACATTAAGGCTGCTTGACCTTAGTTCCCACAAGAAAGTTATTTTTTTGACTAAACTATAAGAATGCATCTCCCCCCTCCCATCACTGTGGCAACCAAAAAACAAAGAAACATGGCTGATTTCAGAACATTTGAAGGTTTGACAGTCTGCTTTTTCGGAAAAAGCTAAATACTTTTTTGGAGGAGAGAGTATCTGTCTTAATTTTTTATAATTCATTTTATTTTTTTATTAATTATTTTTTATTATTTAAACTCTGAGACTCCTATGATTGCAGTGGCATACACATTTCATTATATATGGATAAATCAATAAATTAGACATAATTTTGACAGTGAGAAAAAAACATTGTGAATCCAACATTTCACAATACAAGCAGGTACCTACTAGCCATCACACAGCATAAGTCATACGACAAGTGTGTGGATATGCATACATAAGCATACAAACATTCATGGAGGAGAATTAGGGGAAGTGATGAAATATGTGTTACAATTATCATAATGCAAACCCCTCCTCTTATATTGATTTTACAGTGATTTTAGTGCTATCATGGTTAGTATACACAAATGCACTCCCCAGTAACAACAATGCAGACACACATTTCTATTCCATGTGCATTTGTGTTGTGTGTAATACACATGCTCCATGATAATCTCTTTTTCTTGCCATGCTAATCTTCAGCATGCCAACAATATTTAACCTTTTGCTATAAGGCCAATCATTAGACAGTTCAGACACATGTTTGCCCTTTTGTCTTTTGTTTGTTGGCTTCCACTTT
Source organism: Protobothrops mucrosquamatus (assembly GCF_001527695.2). NCBI lineage: Eukaryota > Metazoa > Chordata > Lepidosauria > Squamata > Viperidae > Protobothrops > Protobothrops mucrosquamatus. Next base: position 1,397,801 of record NW_015386338.1, read on the forward strand.
CACAAGTAATTTGTTTCACAGAATTCAATAACAAATGCTGTTTAATCAAGGTCAAGTAAGAATGCAGGTCACATTCTTAGTGTTCTGCCTGGATGTGTATACAAGAGAGGAGAACAAGAGGCAGTTTGTATTTTTCCAGAAGAAGGGATTTTCATAGCTGGCTGGGGGAGGCAACTGTTGTGGCTTTTACATGCTGTGAATATTTTAGGATATGTGTGTATGACTCTTATTTCTTCTTCTACTTTGGTATGTGTACATAGGCATAGCTTGACACATAGCTTACTCACTCCAGCCTGCAAATGAAACAAATTCCATACATCTCTCTTTGGGATTCTCTGCTCCCTGGGCAATAGTTTCTAATGGATGCCCTGGAACTCCCTATCACAAATAACTTCAGCTTGTTGTGATACTTCTGAAGTTAAGCAAGCCATCCATTTGCCAATGGCATGTAATAACTTGCTCATCTTGATGTATGTTTCCTTTTTTCTGCATTTTCTCTTAATGAAAGTACTGTTGAAGAAGAATAGGTACAGTATATTCTTGGTGGGGGAAAAGAGGGGACGGTATAAGTACAAGGGCTTCTCTGCTGTTGACTAGGGGGTCCACATGACCCCAGTTCATTACAACATTTGGTGACCCTGGGATGCCTCCTCCAGAGTTATCTGTATTAAATCTCTTTGATATTCAATAGCCTCACAGTCTTCTCGATGTGCCTGACTTTTGCTCTTTCAAAAAGAAAAACTTTGTAGTCTTTTAAGTTTATGTTTGCTTTGCTATACAGTACACCTTTTGAAGACAAAATTGTTGACTAAACCATCAGGCACTCAGCCTAATATATAGGGTCCCCTATAAACACTTCCCCCCCCCCTTGCAGATGGCCTTAAGTCTGAAATTTCACTGAATAACAACAGTATGCATATTATTAACTTCAGCTGGATTTACAAAGAGAAATGCAAATACACAGTTAGAAAAAAAGATAAACATGTATTAAAATAATTATCACAAGGAAAGGCAGCAATTTATGTTGAAAGATGTCATTCTCAGATTTTATTTATTAGATTTAATATCTAGCCTTTCATTCAGGTGCTCAGAGAAGCAGTAATAATGCTTCTTCCTCCTGTTTTTCCCTTTGGTAATAACTGTATGTGGCATGTTGTATACAAGGGAGTGGCTAATCTAAAATAATCCAGTAAAACTTCCATGGTTGAGGGTGGACAAGAACCATCATGCTAGTGTCCTGCCATTTGGTTGGGGTGGGGGGAGGAAGGTTGCTGGCATTCTTTGCATGCTTTCACTGTTGTTGTAACCGCCTGGGAATTAGGGAAGAGGATAGTCTTCGGAGATGAAGCAAACTCCTTCCCAGCTGGTTCCAGCCTGGTTCCAAGGCCATTGTGTCCTGAGGGTGACCTGTTATCTATCTAGCACCTCAGCATTCTCATAACAATCCTGCAGCATCACATTGGCTGCCAGTGAAATGGTTAGTGGGGTTGGGTTTGGGGAAGTGAAAGAATTGTTTGTGCTTCACATTGGGCCTTCAGATTCTGCTGATGTTTCTGCATCCGCTTTCTCTCAGTAAAAGTTCTTTTGATTACCCTCAATGGAGTCAAGAGTTTTACTTTCCTGAGGGACCAGCTAGGACAGATCCTTACATTAGGTGGAATCTGCAAATGTGTTTAACCCAGAGAGGCACTCAGCCCTACTGTAGGGATTGTGCAAATGATGTCAGCTCAAGGCAGTGATCAGAAGGAAGCTGAATGCTGGGGGGAAGCCTCCTCCAGGGCTCCTCCTGGATTGGACCTCTCTGAATGGATGGAGGAGGTTGCCAGCCTGAGAGACTCATCAAGACCTAGGTGGTTCATTGGTGTCGGCAAGAAAGATGAGTGGAAGGAGAGCCACATGAGGGGTAGTCACAGCAGCCAATGATCTGAATCGCAACCAGAGGTGGAAGAGCTTGAGGATGAGGATGGCAGGGTGACTGACCATATCAATTTCCTGATGAAGCAAGCCATGTGGTTTATGATGGATGCTTTCCAGACCCTCAAGGCATGCAAATCCCATGCTACAGCTATTGTAAGAGTGACTCGCTAATCCCAAGAGGAGGATGACAGTGGGAAACCATCACCACTGGATACCATAGCAGGAATTTCAGCAACCTCAGAATTTGGTGCCATGGCTGTGGGCACAGCACAGAAGGTGGCTGCCAGGGCTAATGCCCCAGGGGGACTGGCATGGTGAGACCGAAGAGGCACAAAGCCCCACTCCTTGGTGTGAAGTTCAATGGAGACCCCCCAATAGTTGGGATTCTTTCTGGCCCATGTGCTGACTTACATGCTGGAGATCTCCACTGAGGGTGCCAAGATGAGGAGTGTCACCCTGGCACTGAAAGGGGACATGGCCCATTTGATGGTGACACTTCATAACATGAACGTGCCTGAGCTGAGGAACTTCGACTGCTTCATGATAGCACTCCACCATTGGTTTGAAGATCCCTTAGCTGACTGCAAAGTGAGGGACTGTATCAAGATTGTGAGGCAAGGCCATCAAGCAGTAGTAGAGTACACAGAGGAATTTTGTGACCTGACATGCCAACTTAACAACTGGCCAGAGGACATCCTCATAAGCTGTTTCAAGATGGATTGAATGACAACTTGTACAATGCCAGTGTCGTGAGGGGAGCCCCTGCAACCCTCCATGCCTGGTACATCCTAGATGAGGAGGTGGAAATTATGGATTTCATAGTGGAACACCCTGAAAGCTCAGGAAATACCATTCATTATATGGGTCATGACTGATTTGTTTTCTAAACAAGTACACTTTATCCTGTGTCCAAAAATTTCATTGACATGGAACCCAGCCAAACTATTCTTACAGCATATTTACTGATTACATGGGGCACCTCAAAGCATTATTTCAGACAGAGGGGTGCAATTTACTTCTACGTTTTGGCAGGCCTTTTGGCCTTTGATCATCTTAGTTGTTCTTCTCTGAATTTTTTCCAGACTCTCAACATCTTTTTGTGATATGGTGACCAAAATTGGCTGCAGTATGAGGTGTGATCTTACTAGGGCTTTATAAAGTGGTACTAGTACTTCACATGATCTTGATTCTATGCCTCTGTTTATACAGCCCAGGATTTTATTAGCTTTTTTGGTTGTTGCTGCACACTGCTGGCTCATAGTTAAGTGATTGTCCACCAGGACTCCAAGGCACATTTTATATGTTACAGAATGACATTTTATTCTATTGTAGTGATATCAGCCCCTCATATTTTTCAGCACACAGCCAGACAATTGCACACATTGGTTTTCAATGACCAGGAAATGAAGGGCAAAAACTAAAAATTCTCTTATCCTTCCATTCCAAGCTAAGCTATATAGTTACTACCATGTTGAAATGCCATAGACACCCAAGTCTGGAGATTTCATAGCAAAACAATGCCTTGAATTCCAAATCTCTCTCCACTTTGATGACATAATCCCTTGTAATTTATAAGCCTAGAATGAATGTAGATAGACAGATAGACAGACAGACAGACAGACAGACAGACAGACAGACAGACAGACAGACAGACAGACAGACAGACAGACAGACAGATAGAGGTGAATTGACAATACTTTTTCTGATGTTACCTTATTGCCATCACTTCCTCAAAAGTTACATTATATGCAAACTTGCATGTGTGCGTGTGTGTAGATGAACTTGTACTGACTTATGTGCACAAATTTGGAAATAAAAAAATGCAAAAACTTAATACATCATAGCACACCAAATGGTCAAATTAGCTCAGGATGATTGATCACATATAAATGTTTGGTTTGAACTAGATGTATTTACACAAAGATTTATCTGTATAGCAATGTTCTAGCACCAATATTAGTCCTCATAAGAATGAGGAAACAAAACAAAAAGATGGAGATAGAGGATCGTGGGTTTTTCAAAAAATAAAAGAGGAGATGTTTCTAATGGTAGGGAAAGTTTCAGTAGCAAAAGGTGATCACACAGCGAACAAAATAGCCAAATGGCAGAAATTCAGAAAGAAAGAGAAGTTACAGAATATGAACCAGCTCTTAATGCTAGTTTCTGTAATAAAAAAGAACATCATATGTTTTGTTCTAAGAACAGTTGGAATGTTACAGATGTTTACTAGAAATTTAAAGGAGCAATTTGATAGACTATGAACAGACTTAAAACATAAAACCCAAGTTAATTCTGAGAGACGATAAAGGAACTTTCTTTGGATTTGTGGCAATGTTACTGAATTGAAATCTGCTGAATAAGCATGATTAAACATCTCTGAAAGACGCCTAAATAGATACTCAGAACAAAATAAACACCGAGAAAATAGGCCCAGATGATGCTTTAACCATAGCTTGAGGGGAGGATGTTTGAACCACATTTTCTGTCCGATCTTAGATGACTAATTTAAGAGTAACTTAAAAGGAAGCAGGTTCATAAACTCTTCCATCTAATTAGAGCAACATAGCCATGGTGATACATTTCTAGCTAACAGATGTAGAGTTTTTCGCATTACAAACTACATAACAAATTGGTAGATGTGTCTGTTATAAGAAAGAAAAGCTCATTCTATTGCAAGAAACTATCTTAATGTTATATAGCAGTCCATAAGGGTCTTACCTCTAAAACAGAAGCAAAAATCATATCACATTCTATTTACATGGAATACAAATATTTATGGGGGAAAAGTAATGATTAAGCACAGCCTTGGACATTAATGTAGTTTTGAAAGAAAAATCTTCATCAGGGTCCAGTCCAAACCAGGAATAAACAAAATGGAGACTGCTTTAGAAAGATGGTTGTAATTTATTGAAGAGCAGAACCACAAGACATGTGGCTCTAGAGCAGCTGACCACATGTTGCTGGGAATGGTGGATTTTAATCAGTGGTGGGATTCAAATATGTGAACAACTGGTTCTCTGTGTGGATGCCACTTCTGGAAGTCCATTCTGGGCCTCGGCAACAAAAAATTAGCTACCAGTTCTGCCGAAGTGGTGCGAACCGGCTGAATCCCACCATTGGTTTTAATACCTTCTTGGGCTTTTGTATTTAGAATTGTTCCTGTTCCTTTGGCTTTGTATTTCCTGTGTCATGTACTTTGATCTGAGTCTGAGTGTGCTCTTTTTGTATTCTGATGGTGGTGGGTTAATCCTATTATGTCCTAAAGGTCATGTCCTGCTTTCCTGGGGCTGGGGCTGATGACTATGTCCTGTGTTGGGTGAGTGGGGGGTTGCTGGTTCTAATCCTATCACTCTGCTATTGTTAACTATCAGTTTTGCCGGCAAGGGATTTCAAAAGATCCTGTCTTGAATGGGTTTCTTCAGGCAGTATTTGCTCATGAATGGGGCCTCAGACTTTCTGAATGGGATTATCAAATCTGCATTTCTACAGACTTGGCCTCTGACTAGTTTCTGCCTGGGGCTATTAAGAAAAACTGGGCTGGTTTTTGCCTTTAAGGTCCTTTGGGGAAATATAATATTCTGCCTTTTTAATATTCCCCCAAATATTTCTTTCTCGGGGGGGGGGCTGATTTCCCACAGTAGATTAAGAGGAAAGGTGCACCTTAAGATGTAAAACTGTTTTCTGATTTAATGAACCAGACTTCAAAAGTGGTCTTCTCCCACAGTGAAGAAAGTATTCTATTACGCCCACAAAGTACTTCAGAAACATATCTTCTATAGAGCAGTGTTCAAGTTGCAAACATTCAAAACATATTTCAAGCAATATATGAAGAATCTAGACTATATTATTGATGGGTAGCTATAAGGGAGGAGACTTGTGATATATGTTAGGAATAATGGGAATTGTAGACCAATTTGCCTGGAAGGCTGCAAACTAGTCCCAGAAAAGATTTCTCAGACTTCATTGAAAGACATTTATTTGATATTTATCTCATTTAAATAGTTTCCATCATAGATATCTGGTGCTGAGCTTCACCCATTCATCATATCATTTGCATTTATCTTTTCCTTTACAAGGTCTTAAGAATCTTTCCTAAACTTTTTTTTCTTTTTGTCACTTTTGCGATTTTCAAACATTGCAAACAAACTCAAAAATCTTTACTATTCTGGTCCAAAGATATGACAAAATGGAATGAAATTAATGTTTATGTGCCCTGAATATGAACTCTCCTACTATTGGCATGAATTATTGGGTTAAGGTTTTCCCATAGAAGATGGTACAAGGTCTATACATCATAACTTTTAAATATAAAACTATAATTGGGCATTAAAATACATACAGTATTGTTACATCCTGCTTTGTTGTCTTGTGTTATGAGTTTCAAGTTTAAATACTTTAAATGCTTGGCACATACTTTTGATCATTTAACCAATATCAACAATTCCTACTCCTTGACATTCTTTAATCACCATCTCCTATTAACAGCTAGAGCATTTAGAAGTAAATGTTTTAAAAAGAATGCAGACTATCAGAAGTGAATGAGATCCCAGCTGGTTTAAATCTTGAAGCCTCATTACATGTCTGGAAAGAAGACAAATGCCTCAGGAAAAATATTACTTGTTACTAGAAGAATCCAAGGAGGGGGTGGAAGTCCAGCTATGCAGAGTATGCCTTATTTGGAAAACCCACATTTTAGAGAAATTCTGAAATGCTGGTGACAAGTCTGATGCTATGAAATGCATTATGTCATGTGCTTAAAAAAGGAGTAGTTCTTTAAAAATTCCTACCTATTGTATACATTTTCCAAAGAAATATCCTTTTTATTACAATAAATCAGTAAATTTATCATTTGTTCAGTATGATTCACAAAAGGAGCAATTTTGAAAAGATCATTGTATAAATTCTGCCCTGGGATAAACCCCCACTCATTGATATGGCACAACAGTGATCACTAAAGCATTTGATTAAGTTGACCCTATGCTGAGAGGCCTGAATAAATGCATTTCAGCATTTGTTTCCTTAAAAAGCCTCTCCAAAATAATGCTATTTATACAATGGCACAAATAGACCAGTCTTTGTCATTTTACCAGGCTAGATTAGGCACTAAATAATTGTCTGATTTCTTGGCTAGACCATGAATATCACATATTTTATTTGATTGGGCACAACAGCAATATCTCTAAAGTAAGGTTATCTTTAAAAAAATATTCACTTTCTATAAAACCTGAGGAAAATGCTAGAAGAGGGAGGGGGCAGGGAGGAGAGAGAAAGAAGGCCCTGCCTATTAACATCAAAGCAGAAAGCCCCAATGACCCCTCCACAACCATCTTCTCTACAATGAACTCTGAACGTATGTTGAATCCCAAGAGCTTATTCAAGCAAGAAATAATAAGTAACTACTTTGGCTAGGCTGATTGTTGACTTTCATCAGAATTCTCTGTGTGTGACTCTTGTCTTTCCTTGTTTTTCCTATATTTCCCTTTCCTTCCCCAGGCAACTCTTTTTTATATTTAGCAATTTGGTTCATAGGTTTTACTTTATAAAATTGATTTTTATTAAATATATTTTATAGAATAAAAACATTTTTAAAAAGAAAAGAAAGAAAAGAAAGCAGTGAGAAAAGAATAATGAAATGAAAAAGGGAACTAGAAAAAAGAAAATATAGACAGTGAAAAGACATGACTTCTGATCTTCTTTATGACAGTTATAAATAAGTTCAAATTTTATCCTCTCTCTATAAGGTTATATCATAACTCCTTTCTTTCCAATATACCCTTTCTAATCATCAAACCCATCAATCATAAATAATTTTTCCATATCCAGGAAAAAATCTTTTTTGGCCTTTACATAAGCTTTACAAAGGAATTTCTTGTGAATCTTCTACATGTGAAAGATTTCATGACTTTTTATTGCTTTGTGTTTCAGACACAAACACCTTCCATTCTAGCTTTTCCTTGGGATGAGTGAAAGGAAAACTCCATGGTAGGAAGATCAAGAACTGTTGAGCTGGATAAATTAAAAACTAAGAGGAAGTTTAGTCTAATGTGTAACATAATTCTTTTACTGAAATATCCATTAGTTTGCCAGTGCAGTTTGAAATTATCACTTCTTCTAGTATCATTCATGCCTTTAGATTTTTCCTGGTCTCCCTCCCCTGAGGATTTCGCCCCAGAGAAAAATTTCAGACCAACCCAGCCAAAGATTTAGGCCCTTAAGGCAGCACAGAGGCAGTGAGTGGCAGCAACGCAAAGCTACGGACTGGTGAGATGGCTGGAGGCAGCACAGAGGTGGCGGGTGGTGGCAACATGAAGCTACTGACCGGCGAGGTGGCTGGCAGCAGTGCATAGGTGGCAGGCGGTGGCAGAGGCAGACCGGGAGGCCTACAGGCAGTGGCAAGGCAGTACAACAGAGATGACAGAGCAGCAGAGGACCTGACCGGCAGCTCAAGAGAACCAGGCTGAATGTCAGAGACAGAGCAACGGCCGGGGATGGAGCAACAGAGTGACAGATGGAGGCAGTTTGGGGCAAGGCACAGCAAAGAAAAGCCGGCTACTAAACCTGCTCACCAGAAACGGCTGGAGGCAACTGGGGGCAGCTAGAAAGACTGACTGAGCACAGAAAGGCAGTCAAAAGGTAGAGAGGACAGAGATAAATAATAAGCAAATTAAGAAAAGAAAGGATAGCGAAGAATTTTTAGGCAAAGAGCAGAAAGGTAAGAGCAAATTCCTTGTGGAGGAGAAAGCAGCCCTTCCCTTTGTTAAATAGCCCTATTCCAACACTAACTCTTAACTTTAATATAAACTGCAATTTTTTTCTTTTAAAACCCAAGGGCATACCACTACATAGTTATCTAAACCAAATAACAAGAGAGAAAATCAAGCACAAACAAGGAGAAAAAAGGACAGAAAAAATAGGCATAATTACCCAGAACAGAGAAGCTAGAAACATGGCTAACAGCAAAGCACATCCATCAACCAAAAAGAGGGATTTTCAAACAACATACTCATGGAACGGATGATTGACACTATTGTGGTATGCAATGCATGTTCCATGTATGTGCTTATGCCCAAAGTACACCCAAACTACACATGCATTAGATGTAAACTATGTGAACTGCTACAGGAAAAGATAAAGAACCTAGAGGCAACTCTAGCCAAACCCCAATGTACAAAACAAAGCTCTACCCAAACAGAACCAATTAATGAACAAATAACTCCCAAAAGTTTGATCCTACTGATAAACCCTTGAAGGAAGACAAATGGAGGTATGTCACACACAGAAGGAAACACAATACTCAAAGAAAGAAGCAGCATACAACTAACAAACCCCTTGCCAAGGTTCCGACTAATGAAACACTTCAAAGAACTTCCAGGCATTGTTTATCCTAAAAAGTCTTTATTCATGTAACAAAATGTCGGCACGGCATGAATGAGATGCCAAGATCTGAATTCTCCTCTCCTGAGAACATATTTTGCTAGCATATTTCCCTCCCTTAATTTGCTGTCATAAATCACATTCTCCAATCAGTTTGAAGGGCAAAGTTTGCCTTCCGTTTCTGTGCGTGAGCTGCTTCTTAAAGTAAACCCCACACACATTTTTTCTCTTCCCCTCTCAGCATCATTTAAGTTAACTCTAAGAATACCACACAGCTCTGCATATTTTGTCAAGGCAAGAACATCCAAAGTTAGCAGCGTTGACACCCCTTCTGCCCAATCCAACCCAACCAGAAGCAGCCCCACTAAAACTGATCAATTGATTCCTCCCCCTGGATGGAAACATGCAGACCCACAACCTTCCCCTCAAAAAAACATGCAGACACCTAGCAAGGAAACAACTTCAAATATCCCTAAAAAGGTCACCTCAAACAACCCTTAAAAAGTCACATCAACAAACACACCAGAGATAAACAGAAAAGCATCCCAGACTGCAGCCCCCCAAAATGAAGGTGAGTGTTGGGATAGGGGATTCTATCCTCAAAGGAACAGAATCATCCATCTGCAGACCAGACATACAATCCAAGGAGGTATGTTGTCTCCCTGGAGCAAAAATCAAAGATGTGGCTGAGAACCTAACCAAAACAATTAGGCCTACAGATTACTACCCCTTCCATCTCCACCACATTGGGATGAAGGACACAACAAAGAACCTGAGTACAATTGTGAGAGATTATAAACAACTAGGCAATAAAGTTAAGGAGCTAGGAGCACAAGTAATGTTCTCATCCGTACTCCCAACAAAAGGCCATTGAGGGGAAAAAGAATTCTAGAAATTGGGTTGGTGTCCCCCAAAAAACTTTGGTTTCCTCGATCATGGACTGCATTTCCTATGCGAAGGATTCTTGGCAAGGGATGGGCTGCACCTCACAAAAACAGGGAAAAATATACTTGGGAAAAGACTGGCCCAACTCATTAGCAGGGCTTTAAACCAAAATTGAGGGGAAAGGGTGACCAATCTCTAGAATCTCTAGAACACAAAACCAATCATAAATCCCAAGAAAACAAATCAAACAATGAGGTGGGCAGAGATGAAAAAAAAAAGAATAACTCAAACAACATTCAGGAGGTGCAGGAAACATAACCACGGACAGGCATAAAAGCCTTAAATGTTTATATACAAATACTCAAAGCTTGGGGAACAAACAGGGTGAACTAGAACCAATAGTACACAAGGGAGGGTATGACATAGTTGGTATTACAGAAACCTTGTGGGACAAAACCCATGAATGAAATGAACTGATGGATGGATACAAATTGTTCAAAAGAAACAGGTATACAAAAAGAAGGGGGGCGTTGCACTATATATAAGAGAACACTACATATTTACAGAAACGCACACGATCAAAGATAAAATCTCTCCACCATGCATATGGGTCAATATAAAAGAGAAAAAAAATCACATTACCATAGGTGTATATTACAGACCACCCAACCAATAAGAAGAAATAAATGAACTCTTTGCCAATCAGTTAACAAATGTATGTAGGAAGCATACTAGAATAGTAATGGGAGATTTCAACTATCCAGATATCAACTGGGAGACAAACTCTGCAACAAGCGGGAGATCAAAGAGATTCCTAACCAACCTAGCCGACAACTTTGTCATCCAAAAGGTGGAGGAGGGAACCAGACATAAAGCCATACTGGACGTAATTCTAGCTAATAGAGAAGAAGTGATATAGGGAGTTGAAGTTCCACGTCATACTGGCATTTAATATAACGCAAACACTAGCAACAGAAAACAATCCAACCAGTGTCTTGAACTTCAAAAGAGCTGACTGTAACAAACTCAGAGAGAACCTAGGAAAGATCCAATGATGAAAATCCTAAAGGGGAAAAAAAAACAAGAAACATGGGAAACTCTCAAAAATGCAATCATAAAAGCCCATACCAGCACAATACCACTGAAGAAGAAAAACAAGATATTCAAGATGAAACCAGCATGGCTGCACAAAGATCTCTCAGATAAACAGAAAGACAAAAGGACAAATATAAAAAATGAAAAGAGGGACACATAACTAAGGCCGATTATCAGCAGACAGCCAGAACATGCAAAGATGAAGTCAGGAAAGCAAAGGCTCAGAACGAACAAAGACTTGCAACAGAAATCATGGATAATAAAAAAAAGTTTCTTCCAACATATTAACAACAAGAAAAAAGTCAAGGAAACTGTAGGTCCACTAAAGAGAGAAGATGGCAAGGAAGTAACAAGCAATAGGGAGAAAACAGAGCTGCTTAACTCATTCTTTGCATCATTCTTCACACAAAAAGAAACCATAGCCCAACATACCCAAAAAACCACTGCAAAAGACAAATTAGAAACAAAAATTAAAATACGCAAGAAAATGGTAAGAGAACACCTATCCAACCTTGATGAATATAAATCACAGGGGCCTGATAGATTATATCCCAGAATTCTGAAGTAACTGGCAGATGTTATTCAGAACCACTGCATCATATCTTTCAAAAATCCAGGAGAAGTACCTGAGGATTGGAAAAGGGCTGATGTGGTTCCCATTTTCAAGAAAGGAAACTACCCAGGAAACTATCGACCAAATCAGTTTAACATCAATACCTGGGAAAATCCTAGAAAAGATAATAAAAAACAGATCTGCGAACAACTAGAAGCAAACAAAATTATAACTAGTAGCTTTGTTAAAAGGTTTGTTAAAAACAAATCATGCCAAACCAATCTTCATTCTTCAACAAAGTGACTAAACTAATAGACCAGCGAAATACTGCGGGTGTAATATACTTAGACTTCAGTAAGGCATTTGATAAAGTAGACCACTACCTACTCTTGATAAGCTAGAAAAAGGTGGAATAGACAACATGAACCCCAGATGGATTTGTAGCTGGCTGACAAATCATACTCAACAAGTAGTCCTCAATGGCACTACATCCCCATGGACAGAAGTAAGCAGTGGGGTACCACAAGGTTCCAGTACTCTTCAATATCTTCATCAATGACTTAGATGAGGGAATTGAAGGGGAACTCATCAAATTTGCAGATGACACCAAACTGGCAGGAGTAGCCAACACCCCAGAAGACAAACTCAGGATCCAAAAAGATCTTGACAAACTTGAACAATGGGCCCTATCCAACAAAATGAGTTTCAATGTGGAGAAAAGCAAAGTTTTATATTTAGGCAGGAAAAATCAAAGGTACAAGTACAGATTGGGCAAGACCTGGCTTAAAAACAGTAACTGTGAGAGGGACATTGGAGTCTTGGTGCACGATCATTTAACCATGAGCCAGCAGTGTGCAGCAGCAGCCAAAAAAGCTAATACAATCCTGTGTTGTATAAATAGAGGCATGCAAGGCATTAGTACCACTTTATAAAACCCTAGTAAGACCACACCTGGAATATTGCAGCCAATTTGGTCACCATATCACAAAAAAGATGTTGAGAGTTTGGAAAAAATTCAGAGAAGAGCAACTAACATGATCAAAGGTCTGGAGACTAAAACATATGAAGAATGGCTGCAGGACTTGGGCTTGGCTAGTCTAAAGAAAAGAAGAAATAGGGCAGACATGATAGCAGTATTGCAGTATTTGTCGGGTTGCCATGAAGAAGAGGGGGTCACGTTATTCACCAAAGCATCAGAGGGCAGAACAAGAAACAATGGTTGGAAACTGATCAAAGAGAGAAGCAACCTGGAATTAAAGAGAAACTTCCTTACAGTGAGGACAATTAACCAGTGGAATAGCTTGCCCCCAGAAATTGTGGGCACTCCATTACTGGAGATTTTTAAAAAGAGGCTAGACAGTCACTTGTCTGAGATGGTATAGGTCACTTATGTATTGCTAGGTGCCGGGTGAGAATGGCCCGCTGGGTGGGCATGGCTACAGAGCCCCTGCATCTCTTCCGAGGGGGGGGGGAGGAGAGTAGGTTAAGGACTCCTCGTGTCTTCCACTGCCCGCCTGCACTCTTCTGCTGCAGATGCCGTGGCTCTGCTCACCTGGCAGGGCGGGGGTGCGCTCATGCTCGGGGAGGCAAATGGGGCTGCTGCTTCACTTGCCATGGCAGGGCTGGGCTGGACTGGACTGGGTACGGAGCCTCCACGCTACTTCTTCCCCTGCAGACATCGGGAGCGCCTACCCCACCTACCACTCATCCCGGGGCAGCTGGTGCTGTCCGACACTCTCCAGCTCGTCACCAGCCAGCCGGGCACACCGGGATGCCTCCCTTCAGACTCCCTTGGCCTCCCCCCTACAGGCTAGAGCTGGTCAGATTCCCCCTGTGGGCAGTGCTGCACCCACCAGCCAGCCCTTCGGCAGGAGCATGGGGGGAGGGGGGAGAGTGGCTACCCCTGCGCACCATGACTGCCTCCCTTCGGGTTCCCTCGACCTCTTCCCCCTTCCAGGCTGGGGCTGGTCAGATTCCCCCTGTGGGCAGTACTGTGCCCGTTCCCAGCCAGTCCTCCTCCTCCATCCTCCTCCTCCTTCTGCGGGCAGACTGCAGCTTACCGAGCCGGATGGCATCTCTCCCCACATGCGTCCTCAGGTGGAGGAGCTGGGCAGCTGTGGCTCTCGCTCCCCTCCAGCCTGCATCTCCCCAAGGCTTGAGATGGAAACTGGAGGGGAGCGAGAGCCAAGGCTGCCCGGCTCCTCCGCCTGAGTACGCATGCGAGGAGAGGCACCATCCAGCTCGGTAAACCACAGTCCGCCCGCAGAAGGAGGAGGAGAATGGAGAGGAGGGCTGGCCGGGGACAGGCACAGTGCTGCCCACAGGGGGAATCTGACCAGCCCCAGACTGGAATGGGGGAGAGGCCGAGGGAACCCAAAGAGAGGCAGGCATGGTGCTCGGGGGTAGCCACTCTCCCCCCTCCCACCACGCTCCCGCCGAAGGGCTGGCTGGCTTTGGTGTCACCTGGGCAGGCCTGGCCATGCATCTGCCCAGTGGTGCTGGCAGGCCCAGCCTTCCTTCCTTCCTTCCTTCCTTCCTTCCTTCCTTCCTTCCTTCCTTCCTTCCTTCCTTCCTTCCTTCCTTCCTTCTTTCCTTCCTTCCTTCCTTCCTTCCTTCCTTCTCCCTCCCCTCCCCTCCTTCCTTCCTCTCTCTCTCTCCCTTTCTCCAAAGTCCAAACTTACATGTCCTCCTTCCCCCGCTAGCCGTCTGCAAAGTGCAAACGGACACCATATCCTACTTGTCTTCTCCAAACTCACACACAACATCACTTCCAAAGGCCGTCTGCTCGCTCTCTCGCTCTCTCGCTGCACTCCCGCCAAAACCTGCTTTTATAGGTCCCCCTCTCCCCACCCAGCTCTCGCAGCTGTTCCAGCGAGAGCACTGCTGGATTCGGTTTCCCTGCCCTCTCCGGTTCCCACTAGTCAGGCACACGTGGAGAGGGGGAGGGGAGCATCCCTCTGTCATGCGTGCCGACAGAAAGGGCTCTGCATGCCCAGTCTGACACGCGTGCCATAGGTTCACCACCACGGGTATAGGTTCTCCTGCTTGAGCAAGGGGCTGGACTAGAAGACCTCCAAGATCCCTTCCAGCTCTATTCTATTCTTTGCCACCAATCCTCACATTTACACTATTGCAGGATCCCATGGACATGTGAATGCCCTTCAGATACTTAGCAACTGGTGCACATTATTTATTTATTTATTTATTTATTTATTAAATTTATATCCCGCCCTTCTCCTTGCGGACTCAGGGCGGCTGAGTGTTACAGTGTCCCACAGTTATGTGATCACCATTTGCATGTTTCCCAACCAGCTTGCAACAAGCAGAATTAATGAAGAACACAGAAGTAAAATTATAAGTCACAATCATGTGATATTTCACTCAGGAACCACAGTGATTTGCTTAATGACCAAAGGAGAAGTGATGTTATAAGCCTGTCGCCATCATGTGATTTTCCATTTAGCCACTGTGGCACTTAGTGACAGAGTTGCTGGTTCCAATTTTGGTTACAAAGTGAGGACCATCTGCTTTGCCACCATGCTTTAGTCCTCCCTTAGGAGCCATGATGTGCAGGTAGTCCTCAGCTTATGACCACAATTGAGCTCAAAATTTCTGTTGCTAAACAAAACAATTATTGAGATTTGCCCCATTTTATGACCTTTCTTGCCACTATTGTTAAGTGAATCACTGCAGTTGTTTAAAGTTAGTAACACAATTGTTAATTGAATCTGGCTTCCCAATTGATTTGCTTGTCAGAAAGTCGCAAAAGATGATGACATGACCCTGGGACACTGCAACTATCATAAATATGAAACAGTTGTCAAGCATCTGAATTTTGATCACATTACTATGGGGATGCTGCAACAGTTATAAGTGTGAAAAATGGTCACGTCAATTTTTTCAGTGTCATTGTAGCTTCGAACAGACACTTAAACAAATGGTTATAAGTCAAGGACTACTATACATTAAAGTCTCAGTTTAACAGACCATTTGGGGAGAAGAGGTTTCATGAAATCCACATGAATTTATGTCATTGACATAGTTTATATTATGTTCATTATTACATAATAAAGTTTACATTGCATCAATTCATATTTTTATTTATTTACTAGATTTTTATCTTATCTTTAGTTTTGGTCAATTCAAGGTGGTGTACAATACTCCTGCCTCATATTTTCAACACAACCACTTGTGAAGTGGGTTGGACCGAGAGAGTGACTGGCTCAAAGTCACCTAGCCAACTTTCATACCTAAGGGAGGACTGGAAATTACACATAATCTATAAATAAATGCATATTTTATCAATTACATCAATTGCCTAGAAGGGCTTCATAAACAATTGACTGTTATTTTGGGGATGAGGTCCAACTGCAAATTTGGTCTTCCATTTCAAGACTGCTGAATGATCTAGAGAATCAAAATGTGTTCTAATATTGTTCTAATATTGAATAATTCTTTATAGAAATTCACCATTGATATATCAGCATGTTGGGAGGTGAGTAAAGGATAATCAGCTGTAAACTTTTATATACAAAACTCAAGACCTGGCTACTTCCTGAGCTATATAATAAGCCTTGACAGATTTTGTGGAGAAGGCTGGGAAAGAGACAGATAACAAAATATTGCAGAAATATGACAGCTCTCATTTCAGATTGAAATGAAATACTGAGAAGATCACTTGGATCTAGTTAAATTGAGAGAGGCTTCCACACTGTGGAAAACAAAAGTAGATAAGACATTCGGCTTCCGGTGGAGTGGCCACGCTGATGGCAGCTTTTTTTAGGCTGCCAGCCCTGAGAATGCGTAAAAGCGAGCGGAGACAGCGTTAATCAGCTGTCCCGCGGCTTGGAAACCCCCCTCGGGAGAAGAGGGGGAGGTGAGTTTTTTCCTCAGGTAGAGGTTGAGCTCACTGGGACCCTCTTGTCTGGGGGGCGAAAGGTTTGAGCTCCCTCGTAGCCCGAGGCTTTGTTCTCCGCACTCCAGGACGATTTTGCTCCGATTGTTAGGAGCGAAGCAAGACGTGGCACCCACCTCTGCATTTCAAAGAGACTTGTGAGTATTTAAAGCAGATGGAGCTGACCAGGAGGAATTACAATTGCTAATTTTGAAAACTTTAACTCAGAGAGAATGATCTTCTCCAAACTTGGATTTGTCTTAAAAGAAAAGATGGCGCTGGAGTGTTGTTTTTTTTGCTTGAAAGTACTGTGTTAAGATATAAGCAGGAAAATGGCTTCAAAGCGTGTTGGAATTGTCTCTAAAACTGCGATCTCATCTCCTGTAACACAGCCTGCAGCACAATCTAAACCAAGATCACCTCCTCCTTCCCCCCCTCCTCCTGCATTTACGCTTAGAGACATTCAAGAGGCTTTAAAAACAGCAACGCAGGAAATTAAGGGGGAAATGGCAGACCTTTTTGAGAATAAGAATAAAGAGATAAGGGAGGATATTCTGCTGGCTTTTCAAGGATTAGCTGCACATATTGAACGTCTTGATGACCGGGTGGACGAGGTTGTGGAAAATACTGAAAAATTAGAGGGTAGAGTGGTTAAAGCTGAAAATAAGATTGATATAATACAAGATGAAGTTACCATCTCACAATACAGGGAGATGGAATTTGCATTGCAGATAAGAGGCTTAAAAGAAGATCCATGAGAAGACTTGAAAGAGGAGGTGGTGAAAGCGATTGCTCCCATTTTGGGATGTGAACCTGAAGAATTATTAAGAGATATGGAAAAAATATTCAGAGTTAATTCATGGATTGCAAGACAGAGGAATTTGCCTAGAGATGTGGTTATCTATTTTTCTAGGAGATCACTTCGAAATGCAATTGTTCAGGCTTTTTACAATCAGAGATTTCAAATTGCAGATCAAGATATTATAATTTTAAAAGAAATACCCCCAAAGATTCTTAGAAGAAGGAAGGACTTTGATTTTTTGTCTGAGGAGCTCAAAAATCGCCAGATTCAGTTTAGATGGGAGATACCTAGTGGAATAGTGGTGAACTATGCAGGGACACGATATAGACTTAATACGATTTTAAAGGCAAGAGATTTTTATGTTCATGTCCTGAAAGCAGGTTCACCACCATCTCCATGATTTAAGAGAGCAGATGAAAGGCTGGAAGAAGGCGCAATGTCATTGGTCGGAGGAGAGTTACCGCAGATGGAGCCTATTGAACAGAGTTTGGAGGTAAAGGATTCAAAGGAACAAAGAATGACTCGTGCTGTGTGTAGATGTAAAGAAAAGGACCAGAAGCAGAAGGTTGATTCTGGTTCAACAATACAAGGTGTGATTATTACAGAGCCTGTGGGGGAGCACGTCCGAAGAGGCCAACAGCTGATCCTCAAGCAGTGCTCCAGAGGCTCCAGGCCATTAAGGATGGCAAAGTTCCTGACCTGGAATGTTAATGGCTTAAATTCACCACAGAAACGAAAAAAAGTATTTCATTATTTGAAACAACATAAAAATGACATTGTTTGCCTGCAGGAGACTCATATTGTTGCGAAGGATCAAAAATATTTGATGAGCTCTCAGTTGGGATCACATTTTATAGCTTCGGCTTTAGATAAAAAGGGGTGTGTGGTAATTTATGTAAGAAGAGATCTATCAGCTAGATTAATTGAATCAGACATACAAGGAAGATATGTTATTATTGAATTAGTGTTACAAGGCAAGAAAATTCTTATTATTGGATTATATGCCCCTAATCAACAACAACAAAAAATTTATAAGTTATAAATTATAATCAACTGGATTATAAATCTGTTATTATGATGGGTGATTGGAATGGTGTTTGGGATTCAAGCAAAGACAAGAAGGGATCTTTTAAAAACTCCTCTAATCATTCTAAACTACCTAAAGCCTTTTTTTATTTGAAAGATGATCTGGAACTTAGAGATATTTGGCGAGAACAGAACTTGGGAGATAGAGACTTTACTTTTTTTTCGGATAGACATCAATCATTTTCTAGAATTGAATTTTCTCCAGGGTTAAGAAGGTGAAGATTTTTCCTAGAACGTTGTCGGATCACAGTCCTGTTTGGTTGGAGTTATTTGCTGAAGATGGGAATAAAAGATCTTGGAGACTGAATGAAATTTATTCAGATATGAGGCGCTTTCGCAGAAATGTAGAGAACATTTGAAGGAATTTTTTGCTTTGAATATGTATAAAGGTACTTTGATGGCTATGGTTTGGGATGCTAGTAAGGCTTACATGAGAGGGGTTTTGATTCATATGAATAATGGACATAGGCGTAAGCAGATGCAAAAACGTAAAGAGTTGGAAGAAGAGATTAAATTGAAGGAGAAGGCTTTAGTTTTGAACTCATCAGATAACAGATTAAAGGTTTCTATAAATATGTTGAAAGAGCAATTTAATATGTTAATGGCTGATCAGGTTGCAACTAACCTGTGTTATGTGAAACATAATACGTTTTGCAATGCAAATAAGCCTGGTAGATGGTTGGCTTATCAATTACGGAAGAAACAGAAAGCACGTATTATTGAGAAAATAGAATATAAAGGTAAAGAGGTATATCAACAAGAGTTGATTAAAAAGAGTTTTTTTAGATTTTTACACAAAATTATATGCTTTTGGAAAATATACAAGCTTTAGATATAGACAAATACTTGCAGGCAGCACATTTCCCTAGACTTTCACTTGAACAACAAAAGGAGATGAATTACTTAATTACTTCTGAGGAAATTATCTCAGCAATTAAACAGTTAAAAGTGGGTAAGGCCCCGGGTACAGATGGATTATCAGCAATTTATTATAAGATATTATCTGAAGAGATGATAGAACCATTAAAGGAACTTTTTAACAGTATTCAGACTGGAGGAGAAGTACCTCCGTCCTGGAGGAGGGCTTATATATCCTTGATCCCAAAGAAGGATCAA
>NW_015386338.1:1420447-1422005 GCF_001527695.2 Protobothrops mucrosquamatus
GATGTGTAGAGTAGAGTGGTTGAGAAGGTGGAGAGGAGGGAAGGAGGTAGAAGGAAGGAGGGAAGTAGGTTGAAGAGAGGGAATGTGTTCCTGTGAGGCTACTGAGCATCTTAGAATGGGAGGTTTTTTTAGTTTGTTTTTTTTATTAATTGTATTATTGACTTATGCCATAATTGTATGTTTGTTTATTTCGGGGGGGAAAAAATCAATAAAGTTTGTTTATAAAAAAAAAAAAAGAAAGAAAAAAGATCTTACTCAGCCTAAGAATTATAGACCCATATCGTTGTTGAATACAGACTATAAGATTTTTGCAAAAGTATGGGCAAATAGATTAATGCAAGTTTTGAAGCAAATGATTCATACTGATCAGGCAGGATTTATAACTGGAAGATATATGAAATATAATGCAAGACACATTATCAATTTAATTGAATATTTGGACAAGAACAACCAAGTCCCTGCGGCTCTGATATTTTTAGATGCTGAAAAAGCTTTTGATCAGTTGAACTGGCAATTTTTATTGAAAGTTGTTGATGAAATGGATTTTGGGGATAAATTTTTATGTTCTCTCAGGGCCATATATCAACAACAAACGGCACAAATTATAATTAATGGGGGATTAATAGAGGAATTTAAAATTGAAAAAGGTACAAGACAGGGATGCCCATTATCGCCATTATTGTTTGTTTTAACATTGAAGATTTTACTGATCAAAATTCGTGAATCAACTATAATAAAGGGAATAAAAATAAAACAGAATGACTATAGGTTGAGAGACTTTGCGGATGACTTGGTTGTGACATTATCCCAACCGATTCAATCGGTTATAGACTTGATGGAAGTTATAGCACAGTATGGGAAGGTTTCTGGTTTTAAGGTAAATAACAATAAGACTAAAATACTATCTAAAAATATGACTGTGAAGGAAAATGAAATGTTAGTTAAATTGACAGGTTTTGAAATAGTGGAAAAAGTTAAATATCTGGGAGTATATATTACAACTTCTAATGTAAAATTGTATAAGAATAATTATGAGAAATTATGGTTAAAAATACAAAGGGATTTAAATAATTGGAAAAAATTACAATTGTCTTTGTTGGGGAGAATTGCAGCTGTTAAAATGAATGTTCTACCAAAGTTTTTCTTTTTGTTTCAAATGATATCTATTTTGAAAAAAGATGCCAATTTGGAGGAATGGCAGAAGGGTATTAACAGATTTATTTGGGGGGGGGGAACCAAGAGTTAAATTGAAGATTTTACAAGATGTACGGGAAAGAGGAGGACTTAAGGCACCTAATTTGAAATTATGTTATGATGCGGTGGTTTTAACATTGGTTACTGATTGGCTTAATTTAACTAATAAAAGCAGGGCTTTTTTTCAGCCGGAACGCGGCGGAACCGCGTTCCGGCACCTTTTTCCGGGCCGGCCGCACCGGAAATAGCCCCTCCCACACCGGAAATAGCCCCTCCCAAATTTTACTTGCATTCCTGTTCTCTAAAGGGGCGGTCCTAGGGTTTGATGAGGGCGTGGCCAGGTTTGAGTTCCGCCACCTTTTCT
>NW_015386338.1:1424086-1426462 GCF_001527695.2 Protobothrops mucrosquamatus
TTGTATTGTTTAACAATTAGGTTGTTAATTTGTTTATTATTGTGTTTAATTTTAATTTGTTTAAATTTATGTTAAAAGGGAGTTAAAGCGCGTTATGGACTTGGTTATTTAAATAGTTGGTTAATGTTAGTTAGATTATGATTATTATATTTGTAACCCTGTGTTCAGCTCTGGGAAGTGGGGGAGAGGGAGGGGGTTTGGGGGTGGGTATGGGGGTTTATATTGTAATTTGTATAAAACTTTTAATAAAAAAAAAGACATTCGACTTCCAGTTTTGGATCACGCTCCCTCTGCCGTCCGGTTTTCTCCCGCTGGGGACCCTGAAAGGGGTCAAAAGTTGCCTTGGACAGGCGACGACCATGAAGAGTACCTCCTGTTTGATCGCAGAAGGGCAGTAGCCTTTCCGTTTGATCCGGAGCAGCTCTTTGGACCAATGGGGAAAAGATCAGCAATTCACAGGGCCCATCACTAAGCCGCTACCTGCCGAGGCCAAATTCACAACCAAGCACTTGAAAGCAACACAGAGGAACTGGGTGAGACCCTACCTTCTTGTATCCCAAGTACTTTCCTGTCAAAAGCCCTCTGAAATTTCTTCCCCCTGCGAGGAGAGAGGGAAGGGAACACTTCTTTCCCACCCTCTAAGATGGCGGCTCCTGACTACGCAGGAAAAAAAAGCTCTGAAAAATACAATTAAGCAGCTGGATTTAATTTATCTTGATATCTGGGGACCCAAAATTCCTATTCTCACAGGGACCTGTCACTTTATCTGTGGAAAAAGTACTCTATCTGAATAAAAACCTAGCCTGGTCTTGAAAAAAATTCTAAATGCTGTCAGAGATATCTTGTGGCGATGCTTGGTATAGCAAGTAAATACTTTTTTTTAAAGAGACCTGCCTACAGCCCAGATTTGTCCTTGGTACTATCTAAAAGAAATAAAAAGCTGGGAGAACAGCTGGACAGTGAAATTGCTTTATAGGATTTGTGGAGGTGAACATTTACTGACTTTTATCTAAGAAATAGCCTTCACTAAAGGACTATCCATAACTGTGCTAGAAATGGAGGAAGATCAGCCACAACTTAACTATAAACTTATACTTGAAAAAATTCTTGAAGCTACTGAAATAATTAAATCCAGATTGAAAGACAAAGGCGCCAGCTTAAACCTACAAAATGATACTCTGAATTTAACGAAAGAACCTACAATCCAAAAACCAACAGAGGTGGAAGAAACTAATACCAAGACAGAGGAACTTAAAGATCAACAAATACAATTTACTGAAAACCTTGACAGACAAACCCTGACCACAACTAAAGAACCTACAACCCAAAAAGCAACAGAAGTGGAACAAAGCAACACCAACATGGAGGCTGTAAAAGACCAACAAATACAGCATACTGGAAACCTAGATGACCAAATAACAACCTTAAAGCTGGACGTGACTCTCTACCTAAACCAGAGGAAACCTGAAGAACAAGATGACCAAATTGTATGGAAGGAGCCACCAGGACAACAGCCCAACGACTATGAATGGACCAGCCTCTCTGGAAAATTGATAACTAGATGGTCTCCCTTGGTTCAAGAAATATGTGCAAAAATGAAGGGAGATCTATCTGATGATTTAAAGGCATTGGTATGGAATCTGGTTGGCACAAAAAGAAAGCCAGAGTTAGATTTTTAAAAAATGGGATTTTTTGATTTATGATAGAAGACCCTAAAGTCTCAACTAATGGGCTAAAGGGAGATTTTTAGATGAAAGGAAACATGATTATTGCATTTAAATATTCTTGTTAAATGATAAAAATAAGGGATTAACTGGCTTAATACTTAGGATCTAGATATATAAGGAAAATGAAAATTAACGAATAGGAATTAGCTTCGAACTATTTTTTAGCCCAAATAATATAGATGATGGACTTGAGACAATAAAGGACACTCTATCAGTAAGTGATGATGTATTAGGATGAGAAATAGAAAATGTTTATGAAATAAGATAAGAATGTATTTAAGTAAGTAATATGTATATTCTAGATATGATAACTTTTATGTAGTGAAATAAAGGAAATTTGGATTACCCAAAATTTAAACACTATGGATATTAAAGGTTAAATTGGAAAATTGTAATTAAAAATTAAAAATTAGGTAAAACTTAAAAACAGGATATGGATATGTATTAGCAAAAAATATATTGATAAAGGTTTTAATTAACTTTGTTATAATTAAAAATATATTAGCTTAAATGTGGTATAACAAATGTTAAGGGAAATAGAGAAGGAATTTCTGATGATGTAACTTGAAATATGTACTAAAGATTTTGTAATTGAACCATTGATTACCCAGTCAACACGCTGCTTTCCGAATACTCAATGTAAAATTTG
>NW_015386338.1:1427636-1441247 GCF_001527695.2 Protobothrops mucrosquamatus
TCCCAATGAAGTGCATGCATTTCGTAGTCGTAGGGAGAAAACAGCTACATGAAGATTTAAGAGACTTGCCAGCCTCCCTTGCCAGCCTCCTTTTAGGGTTACTAAAAGGAGCTACCCCAGTTAAAATTCAAGTGAAAGAAGGACCGCCTCTGTGTATTCCCCAGTACAAAATCCAGGCTGAGGCAATAGAACTTATCAGAAACTAATTGAGGCATATTTAAAACAGGGAATCTTTCACAAATGCATCTCCTCCTGCAACACTCCCATCTTCCCGGTTAGAAAACCAAAGGGAGACGGAGACAGAAATCCAGTCTTTAGATTTGTTCACAATTTAAGGCTTGTCAACAACCACATGATACCTCATGCCCCTGTAGTGCCCAACCCAGCCACAATCATCACTGAAGTCCCAGCATCTGCCACACACTTCACAGTTATAGATCTTTGTTCAGTTTTTTTTTAGCATCCCGGTAGACCATTGGTATGGAAGCTGGTTGGCACAAAAAGAAAGCCAGAGTTAGATTTTTAAAAAATGGGATTTTTTGATTTATGATAGAGGACCCTAAAGTCTCAACTAATGGGCTAAAGGGAGATTTTTAGATGAAAGGAAACATGATTATTGCATTTAAATATTCTTGTTAAATGATAAAAAATAAGGGATTAACTGGCTTAATACTTAGGATCTAGATATATAAGGGAAATAAAAATTAACAAATAGGAATTAGCTTCGAACTATTGTTTAGCCCAAATAATATAGATGATGGACTTGAGACAATAAAGGACACTCTATCAGTAAGTGATGATGTATTAGGATGAGAAATAGAAAATGTTTATGAACTAAAATAAGAACATATTTAAGTAAGTAATATGTATATTCTAGATATGATAACTTCTATGTAGTGAAATAAAGGAAATTTGGATTACCTGAAACTCAAACATGATGGATATTAAAGGTTAAATTGGAATGTTGTAATTAAAAATTAGGTAAAACTCAAAACAGGACATGGATATGTATAAGCAAAAAATATATTGATAAATGTTTTAACTAAGTTTGTTATAATTAGAAATTTACTAGCCTAAATGTGATATAGTAAATGTTAAGGGAGGAATTTCTTTTTTTAAAAAAACAAGTTTTATTAATTTTTCAAATTTTAACATCCAGATACTTAAGAAGCAGCGTGGTGCTAGGGAAATCAGTCAATAACAAAATCATTCATATATATCTCAGGTTACATCAACAACATTCCCTCACTGTTTCCCACAAATATTATATCATATTCATGTTAATAAGTTTCTAACTAGGCTCAATCAATAGTACATTTATCAATAGTATTTTACTTATATATATAAAAGTCCTGTTTAGGGGTTTTATTTAATTCCAATTTAGCTTTTTATAACCAATGTTTAAACTTCGGATAGCCTTGATTTCCCTCATTTCATTATAATATAATTAACATAACTAAAACACACATATTATTCCAAAATTTACCTTCTTTATAGACAAATATATTCTGATTCTTATTCCAATAACTCCTCCTTTAATAACAAAATATCTTTCATTATCACAAATCTAGTTCCATATAACAATTAAAGTTATAGTCTAACAGTTAATTTTAAATCCCATTATAGATCTAAATGCTAAATATTAAAAAAGAACATTATCTCTGAAAAGCTGCTTTAACCATTAAGTAGATTTCTAAATCCCATTTTTAAATCTAACTCTGGCTTTCCTTTTGTGCCAAGTAGGTTTCCATGCCAGTGCCTCTAAAACCTCGGATGTATCTCCCTTCATTCCTACACCTGTTGTTTGAATCAAGGGAGAACGTCCAGTTATCAGTCTTTCAAAAGAACTGGCCCCTTTGTAATTGTTAAGTTGTTGCCCTAATAGTTCAAATCTCCATGTTTGGTTTAGGATATTTATAGTCGGTTGAGTAGTCTGGTCCTCTTCTTCTTCTTGCAATTTCATCTGAGTAGAATAGAAAGTCATATCTGATGTTGTTGTTGTTTGGTTATCTAAAATGTCTAGGTTCTCTGCTTTTGGAGTTACAGGTGCTGTAGTTAAAGTCAGTGATAGAGCATCAAAGTTCTCAGACACTTGTGCATGTTGTATGAAGTCTTCTATAATGTTAAATTGTTCATCTTCTGTTATTTTTTGGGTTATAGGTTGATCAGTTTGAGTCTGAGGTTCAATTTGTAGTTTTGTAAAAATGTCTTTGGCTTTCACTCCAGAAATGATTAGCTCTGTTGCTTCACAGATTTTTTCAAGGATAAGTTTGTAATTAAGTTGTGGATAGGATTCATCCATTTCCATGGTGATTAAAGATAGTCCTTTAGTGGAGGCTATGTTTAGTAAGACTCAGCCATTGTCCAATTCCACAATTTGTAAGAATTATTGTCACCACAGCTGTTTCTACTCTTATCTTTTTTGATAGTGTGAAGGACAAATCAAAGTAGTCAACAAGCACAATTGCAAAAAAAAAATTCCAGTTGCAATGCCAAATGTTGCCACAAGATGTCCCCAGCAGACCGCAAAATCTTTTCCCAAATGCCGAATAGCCTCTTATTCAGTTAAAACACACAAAAAAGCTGATATTTTGCAAAGTTAATAATTAAAGAAGTTAAAAAAGATGCTAAGTCTCTATAATAAAAAGTTTTGGGCCCCCAAGGTATCCACAAAACAAAGATCCAATTATTTGGTTGTTGAAGTTAGTAGATCTTTCCTTTTCTTTCCAAGCTGTAAAATCCCACGTATGCAAACGCCGCTGAATTGAGAGCGGGGAAACAAATTTCAAAAGGCTTTCACAGGAAGGTAATTAGGGAAAAAGAGAGGTAAAAAAGGATCTCACCAAAATCCTCCACTCCTGCTTCATATACTTAGCTGTTATTGGGACTTTTGGCTGGTGCGACTAGGTGATCGGCCATGTTAATGGCTGATCTTTTCTTCGTCAGTCCTAGGGAGCTGCCTCAGATCAAACGGAAGGGCTGCCGCCCTTCTGCGATCTTGCGAGGGTCCTCCCCAATGGTGGTTGCCCCTCCAGGGCGACTTTCAACCCTTTCCAGGGTCTTCCGACGAAGGGAAAACAGACGGCAGGGAGAAGCTTCCCTCCGCACATCCGAAGGCATCGCGTCCAGAACCGAAAGCCAGAAATAGAGAAGGAATTTCTCATGATGTAACCTGAGATATGTACCAAAGACTTTGTTATTGAACCACTGATTACCCAGTC
The DNA here is from genome assembly GCF_001527695.2 of Protobothrops mucrosquamatus. NCBI lineage: Eukaryota > Metazoa > Chordata > Lepidosauria > Squamata > Viperidae > Protobothrops > Protobothrops mucrosquamatus. The sequence goes on from NW_015386338.1 coordinate 1,430,858, forward strand.
ACCACACTGCTTTTCGAATACTTAATGTAACACTGGAAAACCAATAAAATTTGTTTAAAAAAAAAAAGAAGGGCTCTGCGCCAGAGCAAGACCCCAGTCAGGAAATCAGATTGCACCTCTGAGGGGAAGCCAGGCAGAAAATCTGGCCAGTGCTTGAAAGATACAGCCCTGAAGTCCTCGGAGGTCATGGAGTTCCCCCGAGCCCCAAAGGCGGGGGTAGAGCTCTGAACCCATTAGACGATGAGTCAGGGGCATTGGAGAATGATTACAATGATGATCCACTGATAAGTGGGCCCATCGAGCCCATAGAACTGACAATCCTGGGCATGGGGCAGGAAAATGGCCTTAACCACCTTACTGGACTTGAGTTGCACACGGTGCTTGATAAGTCCCAATCTAGTTGGAAAATTGGGCTCTCCCCTAAGAAAACTTAAGGACCCTATCACTTTTTGCCAGCTTGATGGGTCCATAGCCAGTGGCATCCTGGCCACCTTTGTAACCGAATCTCTGGGACTGACCATGGGAATCCACTCAGAAACTTTAGCATTTATCGTGGCTCCCGGCATGCAATGGCCCTTGGTACTTGGGCTAGCTTGGTTAAAGAAATGGAACCCCTTAATCGACTGGAGACAGGGGTGCCTGAGGTTCCCAAGGAAGAGAGCACCTCCCCCAGGGCTGCCTGGAAATAAGATAGTGGGTCTGAAGCAGAAATTAGCATTTGCACTGAGCGAGCAAGAGCTTAAGGGCATTCCAAAGGAGTACCGAGACCTAGCCAAGGTTTTCAGTGAAAAGAGGTTGGGTGAGCTTCCTCCTCACTGCCCCATGGACTGTGCTATCAAGGTTGTCCCCAGAGCTAAGTTGCCAAAGCAAAAGCTGTATTCAATGACCCCTAGAGAATTAGATGAACTCCGCAAGTTCATTGACAAGAACTTAACCAGAGGATTCATCCAGTTGGCCAGGCTGGCGGCCCCTGTTTTATTCAGGGAAAAGAAGGATGGGTCTCTTTGCCTCTGCGTGGATTATAGAGGTTTGAATGCAGTATCAGTGGAAAATGTGTGCCCCTTGCCCCTCATGAGGGACATGTTAGCCCACCTGGCGAAAGGTAGATTTTTTTCTAAATTAGACCTGTGAGAAGCCTATTACCACATCAGGATTAAGGAGGGAGACGAATGGAAGACTGCGTTCAATTGCCCTCTAGGTTGCTTCCAATTCAGGGTGTTCTCTTTTGGGCTACAGGGAACTCCTGCAGTAGTTATGCAGCTGATTAATGAGGTCCTCCATGAGCACCTATATAAGGGGGTTTCGGTGTGCTTGGACAACATTTTGATCTACACCAAAACCAAAGCTGAGCATGTGAAATTGGTTAGAATGGTCCCAAAGAAGCTCCGTGCCACTAAACTGTATGCCAAACTCATGAAATGTGAGTTTCACAAGGATAAAATTGACTACCTGGGGTATCGCATTTCTGATGAGGGCATGGAAATGAATCCAGAGAAAGTATGAGCAGTCATGGAGTGGAGCCCTCCTCACACCAGAAAGCAACTGGGGTTTGCCAATTTTTACCAGCAGTTTATTCCCTCCTTTGCTCAGATTGCGCTCCCTATCACAAACTTGCTAAAAACTAAGGGAGGGGGAAAGCCGAAGCCTAGCCAGCCCCTAAAGTGGACAGCAGAATGTCAAGCCGCTTTTGAGAAACTTAAGAGACTTTTCTCCGAGAAACCGGTGCTGAAACACCGGAAAACCCTTTGTCATTCAGGCTGACACCAGCGATGTGGCAGTGGGGGCAGTCCTATTACAAAAGAACCAGCAGGGTCAGCTACTACCCTGTGCCTACACATCCAACAAATTATCTGAGACTGAGCAGCATTGGGCTGCTTGGGAGAAGGAAGCCTATGTAGTGAGGTGGGCCCTCCTAACCTGGAGACATTTTTTAGAAGGGAATAAAATCCCTTTCCAGGTCTGGACTGATCACAAGAACCTGGAAGCTTTAAAAAAAAACAGGAGGCTCTGAAACAGGCATGCTGAGCCCAGCATTTCCACTAGTTTAATTTCTCCATACACTACCTACCAGGAGGAAAAACTTCCTGGCAGATGCTTTGTCAAGAATGCCTCAATATAACAGTGTGAAGTCAGAGGTGGTTAAACCTCTACTTTCCCTGCAGCAACTAGCAGCTCCAGCCACCACGAGGGCACAGGCTAAGAGGGCTCCTCTGCTGGATGATGAACTGCCTTGTAAGGGGATGAATGGTTCCTCGAATTATAAAAATCTCTCCTCCTTGCAGGAGGGCTTAGCCTGGGTTGGAGGAAAGTTGTATGTCCCTGCAAAGCTAAAACTGAGAATCATGCAGGGCTGCCACAATTCAAAGTTAGCTGGACATTTTGGGTTTCTGAAGGCCCTCCATTTGCTCAAGAGACAATTCTGGTGGCTCTCTTTAAAGAAGGACATCAAACACTAGGGGGGCTGTATGTCAGGACGCTTCAATTATGTTTGCTTGAATTTGCATTCTATTTACACATCTATCTCATCCATTTCCCTATTCTTCCCTGTTTTGCCTATGTATCCATTTTTGGGGCCTGCCATTCTGTTGGGAGGGGGATGGTTGCTTGGGGAACTATTTTCTGCTTTGCTCTGCTCTGTGTGAGAGGCCTCCCTCTGGGTGAGAGGAATGCGAAAACATCTGCCTTATCTCCAGACAATGGATCCTGGGACCATTGGGAAACAAAACCAAGAGAGACCTTGAGAAGCCTGCTGAAACCTCAGCTTCTCATAACACAGTGGCACCTGTGAATTGGATGGAATTCAGCTGGACAGTTGGACACTGGGGGTAGGAGTTGTGACATGCATTTTGATGTAATCCCTTATACGCCAAATCTTAGACCTCACTTTGCTCTCTTGCCATCACTAACTCTCAATAAAAAATTCCTTTTGAGATGATGCCTTGTTTCAAGAGTTCTGCTTTCTTGGGAGATCTAGTTGAGGCAGGTCCTTACACATGGTCCCCATGGTAGGGTGGTTGCCTCTCTGGATTGACCTTTTTGCAGATCTTGCTTAATGTAAGGTCTTGCCTCAGCTAGTCCTCCCAAGAAAGCAGAACTCTTGAGACAGACATTATCTCAAAAGGAACTTTTATTGAGAGACAGTAACAGCAAGAAAGCAAAACAAAATCTAGCATTTCCCCACATGAAACGTTACACTAAAGCATCCCTAACAGACCCCACCCCAATGGCCAAAAGTCCAGTTTGATTTCATCCAATCCACAGGTGCGAAGTTGTTATGGTAACCAGATTGATAAGCGTAGTTCCCAGGCACCATTCTCAGGGTTTCGATTTCCTCTCGGCCTCTCAATCTCCTCCCCCTGGCACAGAGATAAGACAGATGGCCCAGGGCACATTTCTTCTTCTGTTGACACCCCATACCAGCCTCCCCTTTCCCAACAGCAGAACAGCAAAATATCTTCCCCCCTCTCCCAGCAGAATGGCAGACCCGAACATAGACAGGGTTTGACAGGAACATAAATGGATTCTAAGGGATTCTAAGAACTGATGCAATTGAGTATGAATCTAGGCCCATCTGAAGGTCCATTTTAACTTCTCCATTGTAGTAGGAGCAGGAAAATTATGTTTCCCTGTTTCTGTATATTATACCAGTGCTGCACAGAATATCAGTGTTACTTTTCCACCGGTATACTGTATAGCATCTCCTCCACCAAGTTATTAGAGAAGGAACTGGAATAGTCAGTAGCTTGTCATAAAGCCATTTCTTTGTATATAGTTGAATCTGAGTTGTTGGCTGAGACTTTAGAGTTAAGCAAGTCATAAGGCCGTAACCTTGCCAACCACTCATATTTGATTGTTTTTGTCTTGTAGTTCTGGAAGGTGATAGTTAACATCGTTGCTTCTTTTAGCTAATTAAATAGGTGACAATGATGCTGGTGCCATGGCTAACAAAGACAATTTGTGTGTCTTTGGAAGGCAGTAATAAGATATCTCTTGAGGAAATTTCTCTTGGCATCTTAAGCCAGTCTTAAGTATTGCATTGCTGGGGAGTACCAAAAGATAATCACTGTTGTAGATACATTTAAAAAATACTGATTTCATGAACCCATTTCAGACAGGATATACTGTAGTACTGTATACTTTCAATGTCCTTTTTCAATGATGGCCACCAGAACATCATCTTTATTAGGTGAAGGGTTTTCACAAACCCAAAGTATCCTACCAGTTTTAAGTCATGGGAGGCCTGCATAGTCTTTAGCCTTTGGGTGGCTGGGACATACAGTTTTTCTCCCTCCCATGCCAGTCTATCCCACATGTAGAGATTCTTGCTGTCAGGGCCCACTTCAAAACCTCATCCTAATAAAGTAGAACTCATGGAAGGAGTTTCTTCCAAAAGGAACTTTTATTAGGAGAAGCTGATAGCAGGCATAATAGACAGGATCTGAAGATTTCCCACTCAGATCAATAGGTTAAAAGAGTCCCAAGCAAACCCCACCCCAATAGTTCATCTGGTTAGTTCAAATGGGCCAATCCCCAGGTGTTAAGTCCATTGTGGGAAAGAGCTGATAATGCCAGTCTGTTTCAGGCTTGTGACGGTGTTTGTTGGGTTTTCGCATCTTTCCTTCCGAAACAGGAGATAAGCCAGATGCCCAGAGGTGCATTCCTTTCCCCCCCCCTTCGAGCTGACGTCAAGGGAAAGACAGTTCAAAGAGCATGTATGCAGAGACAGCGAAATAGTTACATTGTAGCAATAGAGAAAAACAAAGAGGCAGCCTGCAGCTTCTTCCCCCCCTCCCTTCCAGGAGTATGGCAGAACCCAGAAGAATAGAAAGAATAGAATTAGAAAAGAGCTCCTTAACAACATGGGTTCTGACACTTGAGTTTTAAGAACCATTTATCTATCTCTAAAGCCTGTTTGAATACTGTTGAGGCAACTTCATCCAGTTGGGTAAGGATTCTCTTCTGTTATCTTGTAATGACTAGCAATGCCAATTGCTGGGTTGGTAATAGAGGTTTGATGCCAACCCCAGGACGAGAGGCCATTCCATTCCAGGTGTCACAATGAAAGTTAAAGTCTCTGTGTGGCTCCCTATGTTTAACCCCAGAGGTTATATAGCTAACATGGCTGGGACACCCTCTGTAATGGACCCGTCAAGTTAGCAGAAGGAGATGAGGTTTCTTAACTTCCTTAATTGGACCCCTAATTTCCCAACCAGGGCTGAGCTGAGCAGGTATCTCTTCCCTATTCCGACCCACCATCTTGGCTTCATGGAGCTTTCTGCATTTAATATTTTTTTCCTTCCATCTGGAGGAGTTTTCTTCTGGGTGGGTCTTTGCAGCGGACTCTCCCCAGCACTTGGTCTCGTCTTGTTCACTGCCATGGAACCCCTTTTTTCTTTTTTTTCTTTTTTAATTTTTTTTATTACAAATTTTATTAAATGTACATTTAAAAACAGAAGTGGACATGATTCAACTTCCCTGGCAACAACACTGCTATTAATATTACCTTATGTTACAGAAAGAAAAACAGAAATTTACAATACATTCTACAACAGGACAGAGTATAACAAACTGTACATATAACATTTGTAATTTTTTTAGTAAACTATCTTTCAGTCGTCAATGTTGTATTTACATATCTTTCAGTTGTGTCCTAATATAGGTGTTAATAAGAAGTCCTTACGATATCAACTAATCAATCGATAGTTATCTCAGCGATCCTCCTTATCTCTAACCAATTGTACAAATTTTTCCAAATTTCATAATACTCCGTTTCAGTTTTATTTTTAATCTCTAGAGTTAACCTGTCCATTTCGGCGCAGGATAAGATTTTATTTATTATTTCTTCTTCAGTGGGGGTTTCCTTTCTTTTCCATTTTTGGGCGTATGCCAATCTTGCTGCGGTTAAAATATGCAATAGTAAGTACAGAGATGCTTTGCTGAGTTTATCATTAATAATCCCTAGTAAGACGGTTTCTGGTTTTAAATCAATTTTTTTGTAATAGTATTTCTTCCAGTCAATTTTTAATCTGATGCCAAAAATTTTGCACTTTTGAACATTCCCACCACATGTGATAGTAAGTCCCTGGAAGCCTTCTACATTTCCAGCATGTCGGTGAGTTTTTTTTAATCTATTTTTGCTAGCCTTGTAGGGGGAAGGTGCCATCTATAAAACATCTTGTATAGATATTCTTTATATGAGGTGGCTAGCGTTAACCTCCTGTTTCTATCCCATAATGATTGCCAATTATCTAGGTCAATACTGTAACCAAAAGTTTTACTCCAGATTAACATTGTTTTTTTTTACCTGTTCCTCTAACAAATCTTGCTGTAATAAATATTGATATATCTTTTTTATCATTTGATCTTCTGTTCCTAGAAGGATTTTATCTAATTGTGTATGCTCTAATTTTATCCCTGGTTCTTTTTTGTCTTTTCTGTATCACGACTGTATTTGTAAGTATGCCCACCATTCCAACTCTATACCATTTTCTAATAATCTTTTCCTTGTTTTCAGATCTCCCTTCTCATCTAAGATATCTTTATATGTGATTACTCTTTCTAAATTTATGAATTTGGGGTGCATGAATATCTCTAATATGGATAGCCAATTGGGAATTTTTATATAATTATTTTTTTTAATTTTTATCCACACGTCTAATAGTGCCCGTCTAATATGGTGATTCTGAAAGTAATGATGAGCCTTATATTTCCCGTCCCACATTATGGCATGCCACCCTATTTGCATGTCATGGCCTTCTAATGCCAGTAGTCTTCTGTTCCTTAAGTGTATCCAATCCTTTATCCATACCGATATTGCTGCTTGATAATATTTTTCCCAATTCGGGAGGCCGAGCCCTCCTCTTTCCTTTGCATCCTGTAATAATTTTAATTTAATTCTCAGTTTTCTACCTTGCCAGATAAATTTGGATGTAATTCTGTTTAAATTTTCAAAAAAATCCTTGCCTAATTTAATTGGTACTCATTGGAATAAAAAGAGTAATTTGGGAAGTATATTCATCTTGCTTGTCACTATTCTCCCCATAAATGAGAGCTGCAAGTTTTTCCATCTGTCTAAGTCTGCTATGATTTGATCTATTAATTTATCATAATTTTCTCTTTTGAGTGTAATACATCTTGCCGACAGTTGGATCCCCAAGTACCTTACTCTTTTAGATGTCTGGATATTAATTTTCTCTACTAGCTCAGTTTCTTGTAAATTGGACATGTTTTTAACTAACATTTTAGTTTTTTCTTTATTAATTTTCAACCCTGCGACATCTCCATAATTTTCCAGCACCTTTAATAATCTTATTCCAGATTCTAAGGGGTCTTCCAGAATGAAAACTAAATCGTCTGCATAAGTCTGTAATTTAAATGTCTCTTTTCTGATTTCTAATCCTTTAATCAGATTATCTTTATGAATTATTCTTGTGAGTGCTTCTAAAGAAAGAATAAATAATAGAGGAGATAGTGGACAACCTTGTCTCGTGCCTTTTTGTATTTGGGCGCTGTTTGTTAATTCTCCGTTTATGATTACTTTTGCTTCTTGTTTGGAATAGATTGCTTTAAACATGTTTATAAATTTCCCCCCGAATTCCATCTGTTTAAGTTGAGTCGACATAAAATTCCATTTGACATTATCAAACGCTTTCTGAGCATCAATAAAAATCAATGCCATTTGTTTTTCGCTATGTAATTCATAATATTCTAAGATGTTTAGTATAATCCTAACATTATGTCTAATTTGTCTTTTAGGCAAGAAGCCGTTTTGGTCGGTATGGATAAATTCAACTAAATATTTTTTTAATCTTTCTGCCATTATGGTCATGAAAATCTTGTAATCCGTGTTCAGTAAAGAGATGGGCCTATAGTTTTTAATGCAGGTCAAATCAGAGTTTTCTTTAGGAATTAGTGAGATGATTGCTTCTTTCCATGAGTTTGGGGGTTTTGCTGTATTTAGTACATCAGTAATATGTCCAGTAGGGTTGGGGCCAAAAGTTCTTGGAGGTTCTTATATATTTCAGATGGTAATCCGTCGGGGCCAGGTGTTTTATTACTTTTTTGCTTTTTAATTGCTTCTATAATTTCCTGGACTGTTATATCTTTATTTAATATATTTTGGAATTCTTCCGGAACCTTCGGTAAGTCCGCTTTCATAAGATATTGTGATATTCTTTCCTCAGTAACCTTTTCATACTCTTTATAAAGATTTTTATAGAATTCATACATCACCCATTTTTTTTCTTTATTTTAATGTACCATCTCCCCCGCTTGATTACATAATTTACTAATCCATCTTTTATCTTTTTGTTTTTTCAATCTATAAGCCAACCATCTCCCAGGTTTATTTGCCTGTTCAAAAAAGTTTTGTCTAATACTTTTTATTTTTTTTGCCATTTCTCCCTTTTTTATAATGTTCAATTTATACTTATTTAAATCTAGCTGTTGTTTTATGTCTCTACATTGTGGGTTTTTTTGTAGTTCTGATTCTAATTTTTTGTATTCTTCCTCTAAACTTTTTCGATATTGCCTTTTCTTTTTATATTCATTGGCCATGTACACAATTGCAGTTCCTCTCATAACAGCCTTGGCCGTGTCCCATAAATTTTGAGTGCTAGTCTCCTCTTTCTTATTTATCTGGGAAAATGTCCGCATTTGTTCCTCCATCTTATGCTTAAATTCTATTTGGTTTAAAATTGCCTTTTTTAGAGTCCACCTCCTTGTTGTTGTCTTCTGTTCTTTCCATTTAATTATAATGGGGTTATGATCTGCCCAAGTATTAATGTCTATTACTACCTCATCAATATCTGAATTTAATTCTTTCGTTGTCCAGACCACATCAATTCTGGACCATAATTGATGCCGCCCTGAATAGTATGTAAATTGCTTTTCATTCAGATTTCTCTCCCTCCAACTATCTTGAATATTTAATTCTTCCGCCATTTTAAAAAAAGTACCAGGTAATATTCTCCCTGATTCGTTTCCTTACTTCCTCACTCTTATAATCTAATTCTCTATCTATAATTGCATTAAAATCGCCAATTATACAAATGTTCTCGTATTCCATATCAGCAATAATCTTGTGCAGTTTCTTATAAAATTGTCTTTGTTTTTCATTGGGGGCATAAATTCCTACTAGGGCGACCTTTTTTTATTCAGGGAAATTTCAATAATCAGTATTCTACCTTCCTCATCTCGATAGATTTGTCTTGCTGGGATTCTTTCTTTAACATATATCACAATTCCTCCTTTCTTCTGCTGTGAAAGTGATACAAATTTGATTCCTAACTTAGAGTAGTTTAGTAGATCCTGATCTTGAGTCTTTATATGTGTTTATTTTCTTTTCTTTTTATTAAAAGTTTTATAACATTTACAAAATAAACCCCCTTCCCCACCCCCAAAACCCCCCACCCCCCACTTCCCAGAGCTGTTCACAGGGTTACAAATATATTAATCATAATCTAAATAACATTATCCAACTAATTATGTAACCAAATCTATAACACACTTTAACTCCCTTTTAAAATAAGTTTAGATAATTTAAAATTAAACACAATAATAAACAAATAATCAACTTAATTATTAAACAAAATTACTACTCAAAATGATAATAATATCAATATAATAAAATATAATAAAAAATATAAAAAATATAATAAAATATTCACGATAACAATACTGTAAAATTTACTCAAACACCAAATGGAACTTTTCAGTCCCATATTTATTCTGAATATAATCTATCCATCTTCTCCAGACCGAAATATATCTTTCCTGTGTTTGATCCTTTAAATAAGCAGAAATCTTAGCCATTTCTGCTAAATTTGACACTTTAAGAGACCATTCTTCTACAGTAGGCAAACGATCTGTCTTCCAGTTTTGAGCTACCAATAGTCTTGCAGCTGTTATAAAATTTAACATCAGATTCATTTCTTTAGCATCCAAATCTCCCATAATACCTAATAAAAATAACTGCGGTGTAAACTTTATCTTTTTCTTAAAAATATTTTGAATGTTCCACCAAACCTTGATCCAAAATGCTTTTATTTCCCTACACGTCCACCAAATATGAAAATAAGTTGCATCTAAACTTCCACATCTCCAACATTTGGGCTGTAAATTAGAATACATGCATGCCAATTTTTGAGGATCCAAATGCCACCTATAAAACATCTTATAAAATTTTTCTCTTAAATTTTGGGCTTGAGTAAATTTTACATTTTTAACCCAAATTGTCTCCCATGTATCCAATGAGATCGATTCTTGAATATTTTGAGCCCATTTTATCATACAGTCTTTAACTAGTTCCGTTTCAGAATCCAATTCAATCAAAGCATTATAAATTCTCTTTATATGTGCTCAGGTTGGATCTTTAATCTGTTTGATCAAG